>NC_057813.1:189323741-189625624 GCF_018294505.1 Triticum aestivum | reverse complement strand
CAAGCCACCTTTTGTACAAGCCATGCCGGCAAGGCATGTAACCCTCTGTACAAAGCCAGGCGCACACCCTGAGCATAAATAAACGAAGCGCTGGCGCCCTAAGTTATAGGATGCAGGCTAGATTAAGTGCATCCCTCGGTTAGGGTTGATAGTGCTTAGCGGCGACTAACCCCTAGCATAGAGGTCGAGTCTGCGTCATTTTGTTCCTATCTATCCTCTTTGGTGCGCAGGGTACATGAATGTTTCTGCCAAGCCAACTGGAAGGAGGAGAACAAGCTGGTGCTCCAGACCCAGCAAGCCAAGCTTGTCGAGGGCTAAAGACACAAGGGTCCACCCACGGTAAGTTAGGGTTGCCGGGGGCTGCAGATTCAGATAAGATTTCCCATTCCTTGTCGTGCATTTCCGTATAAAACTTGGGACATACAGAACCTCGTTTTGTTCCAAAGCTGTCGTGCTCCCCTCGTTCTTATCACCCAAGAGCTTCTTGGTTCGGAATATGGTTGTAGCCGCGGTGGCAAGGGAGCAAGCGTATGGCCCACACCCACTTCGTCCCAGCCTCCGCCAAAAGCGTGAGTATGGACGAACGGAGAGGGGGGAACGGCAAGGCCTGCTGCCGGGCAGTGGTGTTTATATTAAAAGTAACAAGGATTTGTTCCTTGGTATGGGCTTTGCTCACACACACACACACAAGGCCCGGCAAGCCCCCTTTTTCCATTAATACGTTCCATCAGATACAGTTGTATGGAATATACACATGAATAGGAAGATTACAAGTTTTAGATCAAAATAAGGCCCGTGGGCTTACAAATTAAAAAAAGATAAGATGCCCGTAATCCCTTTCTTGTCCCTCTCCTCAGGAAATGAAACAAGAAGGCAAAAGGGCAGAAGAAGCGCCTAGGCGAGGTACGAGCAGCGGAAGGCGCCAAGAGAACATGCCGGCGGTCGCCTAGGAGAGGGTTGGCGGTGGTGGCGCCGGAGGAAGAGCTGGAAGATGAGGTAGCGGTCCGTCAATACGCTATGAAGGCGTCGGTGCCATCGTACTCCGACTTCTTTGCCTTCTCTGGCCTCCCCATGCCAGCCGCCCAAGGAGGCTACCCCGAGAAGTTCAAGGAGCCGGCGACACGGATGATGGGGTCGCCGGTGTCGCCCCGGAGCGGCGCGCCCGATGCCTAGTCAGACCCGTCATCCTGCCACCCGCTACCCTCATCGTCGCTGCCGCTGTCCTCCTCACCACTCTCGCTCGAGGAGGAATCTTCATCGTCAGAGGAGCTCTCCACGCAGCACCTTACATGAGCCCTGAAGTGCCCAAAGACCTTGATGGAGAGGATGCCGCTCTCTATTAATTTGAAATGGAGAGTGAGCCCTCCGTCAGGCTGTGGATGCGGGCAAAAGTCTTCCACCCTCGGTGAAGATACATGACGTGAGGGGCGGGGAACTCGACGTCGGCCCATGTGCCGCTGTTCCCGCAGCCCCTCATATGCATCCGCAGCGCCTGCGGTGGATCCAGCTCCATCTCCCGCGCAAATGGGGTCGGGAGGCGAAGACGACGGCGCGGCGGCTGGCGTAGCCTGATGAAGAATTTGTAAGGGTTATCCCCGACGTGGCCCTCCACCGGGGGAGGGGCCGCTGGTGAAGGCGAGGCCGATCTACCGCCCCATACTCCTCTTCCCCGAGTGCCGCGACAGCCTCAACCTCTCCCCCTCCCCCTTCCTCTAATGTCCGGCTCTGCCGCTACGAGCTCTTGGGGAGGAGTGACGCGTTGTCAAGCAGAGACCCTCGCTGCCACTGATGAAGCATCACCGCGCCCTCTCACCATGGTAGAAGAGAGGAAGGAGCAGGGATGGGGAGAGGCGAACAATGAGGGACTGAGAGGCGCTGAGGGAGTCCTGGATTAGGGGGTGTCCGGATGGCCGGACTATGACCTTTGGCCGGACTCCCGGACTATGAAGATACAAGATTGAAGACTTCGTCCCGTGTCCGGATAGGACTTTCCTTGGCGCGGAAGGCAAGCTTGGCGATACGATGTGTAGATCTCCTCCAATTGTAACCGACTCTGTGTAACCCTAGCCCTCTCCGGTGTCTATAAACCGGGGAGTTTTAGTCCATAGGACGAACAACAATCATACCATAGGCTAGCTTCTAGGGTTTAGCCTCTCTGATCTCGTGGTAGATCAACTCTTGTACTACCCATATCATCAATATTAATCAAGCAGGAGTAGGGTTTTACCTCCATCGAGAGGGCCCGAACCTGGGTAAAAACATCATGTCCCTTGTCTCCTATTACCATCTACCTAGACGCACAGTTCGGGACCCCCTACCCGAGATCCGCCGGTTTTGACACCGACATTGGTGCTTTCATTGAGAGTTCCTCTGTGTCGTCACGTTAAGGCCCGATGGCTCCTTCAATCATCAACCACGACGCGGTCCAGGGTGAGACTTTTCTCCCCGGACAGATGAAAGTGCAATCATGCCCTTAATCATATTTTGATGTTGATGACAACACATATGCTCGGGACTAATCATGTTTATCAAGTATATCTCAGGATTATGTTCCAAAGACCATGTGCATGGATCATGACTAGGGACAAAAGCATATAACTCAAGAATGGAGATACAAGATGTTGACTTCATTTATGGTTTGTTTTTGAGTATAGGGATCCCGCACTATTAAGAGGGGATCGATGGATCTGTGAAAAACTTGCTCAAAGTTGCTACCTTACCTTCGGACGTCCGGCGTTCTACGGACGTCCGGTCCTTCCTGATTGCCCGGACGTCCGGACACTTCCGGACGTCTGACACTTCCACAACAGAAACATTTTTACGGATGTCCGGAACCCTTTGGACGTCCGACACTTTCACATCAGAAGAATTCTTACGGATGTCCGGCCCATCTCGGACGTCCGTATCCTCTACACTAGATTGTGGGTCACACTTCTCACAGCGGCCGGTCGTCCGATGACTGTCGGACGTCCGGACCCATTTGGGCCTCCGGACGTCCGACGTTCTCCGGACGTCCGGCCATCCTGTACCCCAAACGGTCACTTTTTCCCACCACCTATATATACTCCCTTCCCTTCCACGGGATAGGGTTGACCATTCACTTTGAGCCTCACAAGAACACTCCTCACTCTCTCTCTCACTCATCCATACTAAATCCTAGATTCCAAGTGTTCTAGGAGCATTTTGAGAGAAGTTCTCCAATCAAGTGATAGATCCACTTCTTCCCCTTCTTTGCACCAAAGGAATTCGTGACTTGAGCAAGTTTTGAGCATTTCCCCATCGTTCTTGTTACTCTTGGAGGTTGGAGACTCATAGGCGGTAGGAGTCATCCGGAGAGGAATCAACCTTTGTGATTACCCTCGGAAAAGTTTGTGAGGGTTTGGAGACCACCCCAAGGTCTACCACTAGTGGTTGAGAAACGCCTCTGTGGTGTTGTCTCAAAGGGAGAACAGGGTGAGCCTTCGTGGCGTTGGTGTGCCTTCGTGGTAACATCCATCCCTCTAACGGTGACTAGCTCTCCTCCAAGGGAGTGAACATCGGCTTACATCCTCGTCTCCCGGAGTTGCGGTTATTCCTAACCTTAACTCTCTACTTGTGGTTACTTGTCTCTTTACACTTGCATACATTATATTGTGCTTGCCTACTTACGTGTTTGTGTTACTTGCTTAGTACTTTGTGCTCATGTGCAATTGTTAGGCTCATCTTCATATTCTGCATTATTGCCTAAAAATTGCCAAGTAGTAATTAAAATTTGTAATTGTACCTATTCACCCCCCCTCTAGGTCCATCTCGATCCTTTCAATTGGTATCAGAGCCTCGTGCTCTATTCTTGTGGCTTAACCGCCCTAGAGCGAGATGAACCCAGATGAGACTCCCCTGGTTGTAGATCCTAAGGATAAAGGCGAGGCTTCTTCTGAAGTCAAGTCCTTTACGTCTCAGGATCTAGAACGGTCCCTTGCTAAGCAAAAAGAGGAGCATGATGCTTCTCTTGAGGCCTTGGTCCAACTGAGATTAGCCACATTGTCCGCGGTGCTTGCACCACACTCAAGTGGTGTGAGTCCGAGCCCAACTGTGCCTACTTCATCACTTGGTCAACAACCTCCTAGCAATGAACACACCAGTGTTCCTTGGCTTTATGCAAGACCTCAGGTTGAGAAACCAAGATATAACCCTCAAGGCAAACCTCCTTTACTTATTGCTACTGCCGATTTTGCATTGTGGAAAGTTGCTATGCAGGATCATCTTCGACACGGAAACAATGAGATACTGGAGATTATAGAGTATGGCTATCATGTGGTTGATCCAAAACCCCACACCAAGAGAAATATATGACCAGAACCTCAATGACACGGCAATCATGTGTATAAGGAAAGGTATGAATGAAAAGCAAAGGAGACCGTTCATACGCATCAAAAGTGCCAAGGAACTATGGGAAAGTATTATACGATCCAGAACTGGCACTTCTGCCCTCCGGAGTGCTCAATATGAAATTGCCAAGGGGCAATTGCAAAATTTCTGTATGGAAAAAGGTGAAACCCCCAATCAACTCCTTGAGCGTCTCATGACTCTCACTGCGGATATTGAGTCATGTGAGTGTGACAAGACTCAAGATGGATTCAATATAACTAAGAGGTTTCTTGTGGATAAGTTGCTTCATGCTCTTGCTCCATATCATCATCAAATGGTGTGGGACATAAGACAACACCATTCCTTCAAGGAAATGACTACAGATGACATCATATCCACCTTCCAACTATTTGAAGAGTCAAAGGCAAATGCCACAAAACATCTTGCCATGCATGGTTCCCCATCATCAAAAATCAATCTTGCATTGAAGGCCAAGCAAGTATGTGAAGATGAGCAAAGTGAAGAAGAAGAAGAAGAAGATGATGAGGATGAAGATGGTAATGAGATTGACTCCGACGAGGGCCCTTCGTATGAAGACATGGCTCTTTTTTTCAAGAAGTTTAGCACCGAAAAATTCAAGGGAAGATTTCAAAAGAAGAAAGTGAGAAAATGCTACAATTGTGAAGAAACCAGTCACTTCTCCAACGAGTGCCCTTATGAGAAGAGAGAAGATAAACCAAGGTTTCCCAAGACCTTTCCCAAGAAGAAGTTGCCAAATCCTTTGAACTCCAAGCTCAAGAAGAGAGATGGAATGGCAATGGTTGCTCAAGAAGAATCTGATCCGGATGATGTTAGTGGTGTTGCCGGAGTTGCTCAAGACTCTCAAAACACGTTGAGGTTAGTAAACAAGAGTGGTGACGTGGTCACCTACAACTACATGAAAGATTACAAGGGCAACGCTCACAAGTGCCTAATGGCAAAGGCCGTGGTTGAAGAAGGAGAGGACCAAAGCTCTTCTGACAAGGTCAAGGTAACTCCACGACCAAATCCTCCTCTTTTCACACCTTCTACTCCTAGTGATGAGTACCTTGATGCGGAGGATAGCTATGAGGATGATGATCTAGATGATCCTATGATTGCTAAACTTAATAAGTTCATGTGCTCCCTCAAAGGAAAGAAACTCACTATGTTTCGTATGCTTATGGAAATGGTGAGTAAGCACACCATCACCATTAAGGAACTCGAAACCCTCGTCACCGAGGAAAAGGAAAAGTGTGAAATCCTTGAGCGGAAAGTCCAATATGAGGAAGCACGAAATGATGAACTATGCTTAAAAATTGGTGCAAACATTGATATTCACACTAATGATCTTGCCTCCTTGAAAAAGGCTATTGACTCTTGTGAAGAGTTAATGAATGATAAAAGCAAGCTTGCGAAGTCTCATGCTTCTCTATCTAAGGATTGTGAGCTTCTATCCGTGTCCCTCAAGACGAAGGAAGGAGAGCTCACCGTTCTTAGAAAGAGTTTTGAGACGCTCAAACTTACTTATCTTGAAACTTTAGCAAAGGCTTACTCTTCCCCTATTATAAATGTTGATGCTTGTGCTACTAACTCTAGTAGTGATCTAGCATCTATTCTTGAGGAAAATCGTTTTCTCAAGGCTCAAATTGAGAAAGGTCTCATGACATGTGCTCAAGGGCAAAAGAATCTTGATGAGATTTTGAGTCAACACAATGAGGTGTTTGCCAAAGAGGGGCTTGGGTTTGACCCTAGCACAAGTAAGAAGAAGGCATCCTCCCAAAAGTGCACAACTCCTCTGAACGAAACTTTTGTAAGAGAAGGTCACAAGGAGAAAGGTAAGGTTGTGAGTGGGAAGGCCACAAGGGGCCGGCCCACTCTCAACAAGCCTAAAGAGTTCATGCCTCCCTCCTATGTACTTCGGAAGACTAAGGATGGAGAAGTATTTGCAAAAAAATTGGTCCTCGAAATGCATTCCGTTTCTATGCTATTTGGGTCCCTAAGACCCTTGTAACTAACTTGAGAGGTCCCATTGCAAAATGGGTGCCTCTAACCAAGTCCTAATTGTGTGTAGGTAAGCTTCTCCGGTGGAGTGAAATGGGTGATTGATAGTGGATGTACAAATCATATGACCGGAGATAGCAAATTGCTCTACGATTTCATGGAAGCCATTCAACCATTCATGAGCATTATGTTTGGTGGAGGTTCAAAAGGACAGGTACTCGGGTTGGGCAAGGTGGCTATCACCAATGACATGTCTCTTGCAAATGTTATGCTTGTCCAATCCCTTAAATATCATTTGCTTTCTGTTCTCCAATTGGCTTCTGTTGGTTATGATACACTCTTTGGGCGAACGGATGTGAAAGTCTTTAAGAGAGATACTCTCGAAGTGGCCTTTGTTGGAGAGTTGGATGGCAACCTTTACATGGTTGATTTCTCGAAAGAGAGCACATTCCATGCAACTTGTCTAATGGCCAAGGCCGACAAGGGGTGGCTATGGCATCGCCGGCTAGCCCATGTCGGCATGAGAAATCTTCAAGATCTCTTAAAGGGAAATCACATCCTTGGACTAACCAATGTCTCTTTTGAGAAAGATCGTGTGTGCAGTGCATGCATAGCCGGGAAGCAACATCAATCAAAGCACCCACCCAAGAACATAGTATCTACCTCAAGGCCCCTGGAGCTCCTTCATGTGGATCTTTTCGGGCCTCCTTCATGGGATAGTCTTGGTGGGAAAAAGTATGGGCTTGTCATTGTTGATGATTACTCAAGATATACATGGGTGTTCTTCCTCAAGTCCAAGGACGAAACGAAGATCACTTTCATTGATTTTGCCAAGCAAGCTCAACGCAATTTTGACAAAGAAATCCGAGCAATAAGGAGTGACAATGGCTCTGAGTTCAAGAACTACACCTTGGAAGAATTTCTTAGTGATGAAGGGATTCAGCATCAATATTCAGCTCCATACACTCCTCAGCAAAATGGTGTAGCCGAACAGAAGAACCGTACACTTGTAGAATTGGCAAGATCCATGTTGGATGAATACAAGTCACCGCATAGTTTTTGGGCTGAAACTGTCAATACCGCATGCCATGCATCAAACCGACTCTTCCTCCGCACTATATTGGAAAAGAATCCATATGAGCTTCTAACTGGAAACAAGCCAAATGTCAAGTACTTTCGTGTATTTGGATGCAAATGTTTCATTCTCAACAAAAGAGAACAGTTAGGAAAATTTCAATCCAAAACAATTGAGGGTATATTTGTTGGTTATGGATCAAACTCTCACGCCTATAGAGTCTACAACAAATCCAATGGATGTGTTGTAGAAACTTGTGACGTGGTGTTTGATGAATTTAATGGCTCCCATGGGGAGCAAGTTGATCTAAGTGATGTAGGTGAAGAAGATTCTTCTCAAGACATTTTGAAGATGGGTGTTGGTGCACTTCTTCCTATGGAACAAGAACCTCATGATGATGACAAAGAAGATGGAGATCTCACGCATCATCAAACTACTTCAACATCCATACCAACACAAGTTCCTATTGTTCAACCTATACCCTTAGCTCATGTTGATGAGGCTGATCAAGTCTCACTCAATGATAACCATCAAGAACAAGATCATCATCAAGAGCAAGAACAAGAAAGTCCAATCATGGATGACGAACCTCAAGAACTGCAACATGAACAAGAAGACCTTCCTCCACATGTGAATGATCCATATGTTGAAGATGTGGATGATGGGCATGAAGTTGAACCTCGTGAAACCCTCACCTCCATCATGCCTCGAGTGGCCGGTCGTGTTGATGTTGACAAAATCCTCACCGGCATCTCGGAAGGTAGAGTCACTCGTAAACATTTGACAAACTTTTGTGCTCACTTCTCGTTTGTGTCTAGTATTGAACCACTCAAGGTACAAGAGGCATTGATGGACAACGATTGGCTTGTTGCTATGCAAGAAGAGTTGAACAGTTTTGAACGCAACCAAGTATGGTCACTAGTAAAGAGGCCGTCCACCGAGCACAACGTCATTGGAACAAAATGGATTTTCAAGAACAAGCAAGATGAAAACGGTGTCATCATCCGAAACAAGGCAAGGTTAGTGGCACAAGGGTACTCACAAGTTGAAGATTTGGACTTTGGTGAGACCTTTGCCCCCGTTGCCCGTCTTGAATCCATTCGCATTTTACTTGCTTATGCCGCTTTCAATGGTTTTACATTACATCAAATGGATGTGAAGAGTGCTTTCCTTAACGGTCCTCTACAAGAAGAAGTATATGTGTCACAACCACCCGGGTTCGTTGACCCCTTTCACAAAGACTATGTGTATAAACTTCATAAGGCTTTGTATGGCCTCAAACAAGCACCTCGTGCTTGGTATGGTCATTTGAAGAAGTTTTTACTCGATGATGGTTTTGTGAGAGGGGTGATCGATCCCACTCTTTTTACTAAGAGGGACAAGGGTGATTTGATTCTATGCCAAATCTATGTAGATGGCATTATTTTTGGTTCTCCTCACATTCATTTGTGCAAGAAGTTTGCGGATTCAATGACCAAGAATTTTGAAATGTCACTCAATACGGATTTGAAGTTCTTTCTCGGATTTCAAATTCAACAATTTCAAGAAGGAATTTTCGTATCTCAAGCAAAGTACCTCAAGGATATTCTAGAAAAGTTTGGTATGTCTGACGCTAGTCCATGCAAGACACCCATGCCAACCAAAATCACTCTCACTGAAGACACAAATGGTACTCCTTTCGACCCATCTACTTACCGCTCTATGATTGGTTCATTGCTTTATCTTTGTGCATCTAGACCAGACATCATGTTCAGTGTATGCATGTGTGCTAGATTTCAAGCTTTCCCTAAGGAAAGTCATCATAAGGCGGTTAAGCATATCTTAGATACCTTGTTCACACCCCAAAGTTGGGCCTCTAGTACCCCAAGGATGCTAAGTTTGATCTCATTGGGTACACGGATGCGGATTGGGCTGGAGACAAAGTGGATCGTAAGTCCACATCCGGTGCATGTCAGTTTCTTAGACGATCCTTGGTGAGTTGGTCCTCGAAGAAACAAAATTGTATTGCTCTCTCTAACACAGAAGCTGAATACATTGCTGCCGCTAGTTGTGCAACTCAGTTGTTATGGATGAGGCAAACTTTGAAGGATTACGGTATCACCTATAGAAATGTGCCTCTTCTGTGTGATAATGAAAGTGCCATCAATATTGCTGAGAACCCCAAAGATCATCTCCGCACCAAACACATTGATATTAGGTATCATTTCTTGAAGAGATCATGTTGAAAAGGGTGATATTCACATTGATCACATTGGTACAGATTTTCAACTAGAAGATATCTTCACCAAACCTCTAGATGAAGCAAGGTTCTGTCGACTTAGGCGTGAACTTGGTATCTTGGAGCTTGACAACATTATGTGAAATCTAGTACCCAGTCATGCATGAATCTAATGTCTTGTCATGATGTAGGCATATACTTAGGGGGAGACATTCAATTCATGAATGTTCTCGCCCTACTCAATGCATAAAAAGAACCAACACTCTCAAAGTATCCATGGGTCTAGACCTATGGTGCTTTAACATGATGGAGTAGTGACTATGCACTTAAAGTTCAAGTCTTTCTGTGTCATGTCATGTCTACTCAGACATGGTGGCATTAGCCACCACTTGTAGTCTATGGCTATGATTGAGTAAGATAGGATCTGAGTTACTACATAGATAAGGTTTACTGTGAGAAAATGCCTTTCTCATCATCATGATCTGCCCTCATGTCCAAACTTCTGGCGTCGGACGTCCGTAGGTTCCGGACGTCCGTGTGGTATTTCACTGCCGGACGTCCGTAAGCATCCGGACGTCCATATATTCTGCTCTGGTTACCTTCGACCGGTCGTCCGGCCTCGCCGGACGTCCGTAAAATCCACTCTGGTTCACTTAAGTTGGCCTGGCAAATGAAGCTCCGGACGTCCGGAAGACTCCGGACGTCCGTAAAAACCGTTCTGTTACAATATGCCCGGTCGTCCGATGCCACCGGACGTCCGTAAAATCATCTCTGTTATCCTCTCTTTGCTTATGGTCCTGACTCCGGTCGTCCGTCCGTTCCCGGACGTCCGGACGCATATATGACTCCGGTCGTCCGTAGGCTCCGGACGTCCGTATGTTTTTACTGGGGTCTATATATACTGCACCGTAGGGTTTTGGTCAACCAACCCCATCCTCTCCACTCGGTTCGCTACCGCCGCCGCTTCTGTCGTGCGTCCGCTCCCCGCAGCCGCCCGCCGCCGTACCCCTCACCGGAGTTTCTCCCCGCCGCGGATCTGCCACTTGCCGTCCGGCCCGTCCAGCCGTTCTGCTCGGAGCTTCTCTCCCCGCCCGTCCGTCGACCCCCTTCCGCTCCTCCGTGCTCTTCCTCGCAAGGTCACGATGCCTAGGTCCAAGCACTCCGCACGCAAGCAAGTCGCCGGAGGGCCGGCTCGTCCGTCTCGTCGTGGTGGCTCCGATGACTCCCAGGAGGAAGATCGCCCTCGGAAACGTGCCGCTCGTCCTCCCAGCTTGTACAGTGATTCCTCTTCGGAGGGGTCCGATTTTGAGGATGAGCTTGAAGAGGTGGATCCGTCCCCGATGATTGGCGTTCGCGTCGCTGCCCCCAAGCCCGGCACTCGTCGTCCAACATTTCAACCTCCTCCTCCTCCGGTGCAACCCCACGGTGATGCCCGTCACATCTACATTGAGCATCCACTATCACTAGGCCGTCATGTTAAGCGTTTCAATGAGGTCCCCAAATCTTCTTATCTCAAATTGCGTCGTGATGTAGATCAATTTACTGTTGTTAGGGATTCTCGGGATAGTCGTTTTCGCACAAATGTCCAAGCTGACATCTTCACCACGATTGTCATCCCTAAAGGCTTGTCACTTCATGTTTGCATTGATCTTGAGCACATTCGCACTCATCCGGAGAAATATCCGGGAGCCATTGAGCTCATTGAGTCGTCAAACCTAGCTGCTCCATTCGCCTTTCAACACGATTTTAACCACGCTGCCATCCATCAGTTTTATGCCACATGTTACTTTTCTCCTGATAACACTATCACATGGATGACCTCCGACACTGCACTCATAGCATCTTATGCTGAGTTTGTCACCGCACTTGGATTTCCCGACACTGGGTTCAAAATCCACACCAATGACCCCAACCATAAGCCCAAAGACATTGCGGTCTGTGCGGATCTCCTTAGACCCATATCATCTTTGTCTAGTAATGAAAAACAAAAGGGTCTAAATCAAGTCTCCATTTGGCGTTTTCCATTCAACATCATTTATCAGTGTGTCATCCGCACCATTTATCCCAAGATGGGTGACAAGGGCTCCTGCAGCAGCTACTACATTGATCTCATGCATCGCCTCTACACATCTCCTAAAGGGAAGATAAATGTTCCACACTTTCTATGGCATGAGATTCGCATTGCTAGCTTCCAGCACAAGTGGGCTTTCCCTCATGCACCTTTTCTTCAGACATTTATCGAGAGTGTCGCTCCCTTTCCCATTACACGCACTCATATACATGAGAGATGGGTCATCCCACCTCACATGGCGCCTGACCATGTTCCTCCTCCTCCCGCTACTGCTAGTCGCACCGCCGCTAGTTTTCCCTCTCACGCTACCCATCCTCCTTCCAGTGATGCCCCCTTTGGGTGCATTGCTCGTTTTCTTGGGAAGGCTCATTCAGCCATGATGAAGATGTTCACCTTCCATTGCTCCCAACATCACGATGTGGTCACCCGCATGGTCACTTCCAAGAACGCTCTGAAGGCTCGTCTGAGAGACTCAGGCGTATATGATGTGAGTGACGATGAACGTCTTCCTGCAGCCCCCCCCCCCTTCTGATTTTGGTTTTCCCTCCGGTCCTGAGTGGGCTGATTTCCTTGACGAGGCTGGTGGCAGTGGTGTTCATGATGATGATGATGAGGATGATCTTTAATACTGTCATGTCATTCCCCCTAGTTCTTTTTTTTGGATACTTGATGCCAAAGGGGGAGTAGGCTCCATATGCATTACTCTAGCTCATTATGTAATCAAACCTATGTTAGGAGTAGTTTGTTGAACTATGTTATGAGTTGCTGAACTATGTTATGAGTTGTTGAACTATGTTATGAGTTTGTTGGTTATGAGTTTGGTGAATCTATATGAAGTGATCCAACTATTGTGGCATCAGTTTGAGGGGGAGTCCTCATTCATTTTTGTTTTTAGAAGTATCTGTGGTATCACTTTGAGGGGGAGCTCGCTCGCTACTTATTCTTATTATGGTTATTGAGCTCCACAACAAATACTTCCGATTACTATTATGAGTATGCATATGAGTTGTCATCAACTACCAAAAAGGGGGAGATTGAAAGTGCAATCATGCCCTTAATCATATATTGATGTTGATGACAACACATATGCTCGGGACTAATCATGTTTATCAAGTATATCTCAGGATTATGTTCCAAAGACCATGTGCATGGATCATGACTAGGGACAAAAGCATATAACTCAAGAATGGAGATACAAGATGTTGACTTCATTTATGGTTTGTTCTTGAGTATAGGGATCCCGCACTATTAAGAGGGGATCGATGGATCTGTGAAAAACTTGCTCAAAGTTGCTACCTTACCTTGGGACGTCCGGCGTTCTACGGACGTCCGGTCCTTCCTGATTGCCCGGACGTCCGGACACTTCCGGACGTCCGACACTTCCACAACAAAAACATTTTTACGGATGTCCGGAACACTCCGAACGTCCGACACTTTCACATCAGAAGCATTCTTACGGATGTCCGGCCCAGCTCGGACGTCCATATCCTGTACACTGGATTGTGGGTCACACTTTTCACAGCGGCCAGTCGTCCGATGACTGTCGGACGTCCGGACCCATTTGGGCCTCCGGACATCCGACGTTCTCCGGACGTCCGGCCATCCTGTACCCCAAACGGTCACTTTTTCCCACCACCTATATATACTCCCTTCCCTTCCACGGGATAGGGTTGACCATTCACTTTGAGCCTCACAAGAACACTCCTCACTCTCTCTCTCACTCATCCACACTAAATCCTAGATTCCAAGTGTTCTAGGAGCATTTTGAGAGAAGTTCTCCAATCAAGTGATAGATCCACTTCTTCCGCTTCTTTGCACCAAAGGAATTCGTGACTTGAGCAAGTTTTGAGCATTTCCCCATCGTTCTTGTTACTCTTGGAGGTTGGGGACTCCTTGGCGGTAGGAGTCATCCGGAGAGGAATCGACCTTTGTGATTACCCTCGAAAAAGTTTGTGAGGGTTTGGAGACCACCCCAAGGTCTACCACTAGTGGTTGAGAAACGCCTCCGTGGTGTTGTCTCAAAGGGAGAATAGGGTGAGCCTTCGTGGAGTTGGTGTGCCTTCGTGGTAACATCCATCCCTCTAACGGTGACTAGCTCTCCTCCAAGGGAGTGAACATCGGCTTACATCCTCGTCTCCCGGAGTTGCGGTTATTCCTAACCTTAACTCTCTACTTGTGGTTACTTGTCTCTTTACACTTGCATACATTATATTGTGCTTGCCTACTTACGTGTTTGTGTTACTTGCTTAGTACTTTGTGCTCACGTGCAATTGTTAGGCTCATCTTCATATTCCGCATTATTGCCTAAAAATTGCCAAGTAGTAATTAAAATTTGTAATTGTACCTATTCACCCCCCCCTCTAGGTCCATCTCGATCCTTTCAACAGATCTTCGTATTCGGCGGCTTTGCACTGTGGGCCAATTCGCTTGGCCATCTGGAGCATATCGAAAGCTACGCCCCTGGCCATCAGGTCAGGTTTGGAAGTTTAAACTACACGGCCGACATCCGCGGGGACTTGATCTTCGACGGATTTGAGCCACGCCCGAGCGCGCCGCACTATCACGATGGGCATGATTTAGCTCTGCTGCCGGACAACGCCCAGAGCGTCGCTCAGGTGCCCGCTCCGACCATCATCTCGGAGCCGGCTGCGCCAGTTGGGGACGGACGGTTGGACACCGCTCCAGGAGCCGCAATCTCTACGGTGATAGAGCCGAAAACCAGCCTAGTCCTTTGCGAGGCCAATGACTCCAGGGTGTCGGACTCCGTTTTGAACTCTGAATCCCCCGCACCCCTTCCGATCGAACCCGATTGGGCTCCGATCATGGAGTTCACCGCCGTGGACCTCTTTCAGCACTCGCCCTTTGGCGATATCCTGAATTCACTAAAGTCTCTCTCTTTGTCAGGAGAGCCCTGGACGGACTATGGTCAGCATGGTTGGGATGCGGACGACGAAGAAATTCGAAACCCACCCACCACCCACTTTGTAGCCACTGTCGACAATTTAACCGACATGCTCGACTTCGACTCCGAAGACATCGACGGTATGGACACCGATGAAGGAGACGACCAAGAACCAGCACCTATAGGGCACTGGAAAGCCACCTCGTCATATGACATATACATGGTGGACACCCCCAAACCAGGGGATGGCGATGAAAAAACGGAGGATGAACCCTCCAAGAAGCAACCCAAGCGCCGACGTCAGCGGCGCCACTCTAAATCCCGCCAAAGCAAAAACGGCGAGCCCGGCACCGGAGACAACAACACCCCGGACAGTGCCGAAGACAACCCCCTCTAGCAGGATTCAGCGTAGGAGAACGAAGGATCCAACCCTCATGAGAGAGCTGCGGACAGGGAGGTCGAGGACGACAATTACATGCCTCCCTCCGAAGATGAGGCAAGCCTCGACGACGACGAATTCGTCGTGCCAGAGGATCCCGTCGAACAAGAGCGTTTCAAACGCAGGCTTATGGCCACAGCAAGCAGCCTCAAGAAAAAACAGAAGCAGCTTAGAGCTGACCAAGACTTGCTAGCCAACAGATGGACCGAAGTCCTGGCGGTCGAAGAGTATAAACTCGAACGCCCCTCCAAGAACTACCCAAAGCGCAGGCTACTACCCCAACTTGAGGAGGAAGCAACTAAACCTACATCACCAGCGTACGATGCGCCCGATCGGCCACCCCGTGGCCGCGACAGAGAGGCCTTCCGGCCCTCGACCCAAGCCGCACCCCGGCACCGCTCAAAAAATGCCAGAGCGCGGGGAGACGCAAAAGACCTGCGAGAGATATTGGAGAATAAGGCAAAGCAAACCAGATCGATCTACGGATCGCGTGGGCGCCCCACGTCACATGACGATAACCATCACGCCGGATATGATAAATACGGCCAGGTTGAACACAAAAGACAAAGCTCATCCGAGCTGCGTCGCGATATAGCCCAGTACAGGCGCGGCACACACCCACTATGCTTCACAGACGAAGTAATGGATCATCAAATCCCCGAGGGTTTTAAACCCGTAAACATCAAATCATACGATGGCACAACAGATCCCGCGGTATGGATCAAGGATTATCTCCTTCATATCCACATGGCCCGTGGTGATGATCTACATGCCATCAAATACCTCCCACTCAAGCTTAAAGGACCAGCTCGGCATTTGCTTAACAGCCTGCCAGCAGAGTCAATTAGTTGCTGGGAGGACCTGGAATCCGCGTTCCTTGACAACTTCCAGGGCACTTATGTGCGACCACCAGACGCCGATGACCTAAGCCACATAATCCAGCAGCCAGAGGAATCGACCAGACAATTCTAGACACGGTTCCTAACCAAGAAAAATCAAATAGTCAACTGTCCGGACGCCGAGGCCCTTGCAGCCTTCAGGCATAAGATCCGAGACGAATGGCTTGCCCGGCACCTAGGACAGGAAAAGCCGAAATCTATGGCAGCCCTCACGACACTCATGACCCGCTTTTGCGCGGGAGAAGATAGCTGGCTAGCTCGTAGAAATAACATAACCAAGAGCCCTGGTAATTCGGATACCAAGGACAACAACAGCAGGTCACGTCGCAACAAGCACAAGCGCCGCATTTACAGCGACAACACTGAGGATACGGCAGTCAATGCCGGATTCAGAGGCTCTAAACCCAGTCAGCGGAAGAAGCCATTCAAAAGAAACCCCCAGGGCCAGTTTAGACCGGATACTCGATCGCTCGTGCCAGATACACGGCACCCCCGAATAACCAGCCAACCACACCAACAGGGATTGTTGGGTGTTCAAGCAGGCAGGCAAGTTAAGTGCTGAAACCAGAGATAAGGGGCTGCAGAGCGATGACAAGGAGGGGTCCCGGCCGCCGAACAACAGAGTGCAGAAGGGTTTCCCCCCGCAAGTGCGGACGGTGAACATGATATACGCAACCCATATCCCTAAAAGGGAGCGGAAGTGTGCTCTCAAGGACGTCTATGCGTTGGAGCCGGTTGCCCCAAAGTTCAACCCATGGTCCTCCTGCCCGATCACTTTTGATCGAAGGGACCACCCCACTAGCATCCGTCATGGTGGATTCGCCGCATTGGTCCTAGACCCAATCGTTGACGGATTTCACCTCACCAGAGTCCTCATGGACGGCGGAACCTGCTTTATCAGGATACAGTGCGGAAAATGGGTATAGATCCCTCAAGGATTAAACCCACAAAGACAACCTTTAAAGGAGTCATACCAGGTGTAGAAGCTAGTTGTAGAGGCTCGGTTACACTCGAAGTGGTCTTCGGATCCTCGGATAATTTCCGAAGCGAAGAGTTAACCTTCGACATAGTCCCATTCCGCAGTGGCTATCATGCCCTGCTCGGACGAACCGCATTCGCAAAATTCAATGCGGTGCCGCACTACGCATATCTCAAGCTCAAGATGCCAGGCCCTCGCGGAGTCATTACGGTAAATGGGAACACCGAACGCTCCCTCCGGATGGAGGAGCACACGGCAGCCCTGGCGGCGGAAGTTCAAAGTAGCCTATCAAGGCAATTCCCCAATCCGGGTGTTAAACGTCCGGACAACGTCAAGCGCGCCCGAAGTAACCTACGACAAAACCGGCTGGCACGCTCCGAGCAAGCATAGCAGTGCGGCCCCAACCCCAGCCCTTGCCAGATGGTGATAGTGGTACCACGCGTACATCATTACGCTTTGGAAATACCATGGGAATAAGGGGAGGGGCACAACTACGGCACGCCCAGAATGCGGCTTAACCGCACTAGGGGCTCCCTATTCTGCCGTTTTCTTTTTTATTATATACTTTCAGGACCCAACTATACAGAAGGCCTGTCCGGCAATACACTCGCCGAACACACGATGCAACAGCCAAGGAGAGTACAAGCCACGTCAAATGTCCAGGTGGTCTCTATAACGAGCTAAATACCCGTTTTACTTAAAAGTCTCACAGCTTGCCCCTGGAGAGGGATATGTCAAATAATCCCATCTTTTGCTTACCGCACTATTTGTATCGTTCTGCTTTCATAGCAGCCCCCTTTAATAAACAATATATAGCTTTTATCTATTGTTGTATTCATTTATTTTTATACAAATATGTTTAGTCATGACATTTTGCAACTGTACACTTTGGTACGGCCAATACACCAGGGGCTTCAGCACCCCATAACACGGTGTGAGAAGACCGAACACTCCCATGAGTGCGGCACCCCGAACTTATAGCACTATATGCATCGGCTCTGAATCATGTCTTGGGTCAATAGTTGGGTTTTCCCGGCTCCCATGTTTTGGTACCTTACGTTCCGCAATGTTGGCTAAGGTAGCGCTGGGAGAACTACTGCGATTGTGCCCCAGTTGAGCTGGGTTAACACCTCAGTAGAGAAAGCTAAAACTGACCATCATGATAATGCGAGAGACCGGTCGCTGTTCGCGAGGTTTTTCGAGTCCCTAAAGACTTGTGCCACTTCGAGCGAGGAGCCGGATTTATCTGGCCTAGGCGTGGATAGCGCCCCGAACTTGGTCTTCCAAATACTAGGGGCTTCGCCGAAATTTAAAATTATAGAATTCTATGGCTAAGTGAGAGTGATAAAGCACTATAAGCCCGATGGCCTTGTTCGTTGTGCTGAGCGCCTCCCTAGATGGACCCAACAATGGGAACAAGAGCGCTCAGGTTTATTCCGAACACCCCAGCACTCGTGGCATGGGGGTAGAAGCTGACGACTTGCAACTCTCAGATTTAATAAACGGCCGCACAGAAGGTAATATTTTAAATTAACAAGCGTTGCTTAGCGCATATGAACAAAGTTTTCAGCGCACAGGATAACAGATGCGAGTCTACTCAAAAATTACATCTCTGGAGCATTCACCCGCTATAATGCGGGCACCCTTCAGGACGCCCCCATAATACATCTCGGGCCTGCGATACTCCTTGCCCGGCGGTGGCGGATCCTTCACAAGCTTCTCGGCATCCAGCTTCCCCCAGTGCACTTTAGCATGGGTAAGGGCTCGACGGGCACCTTCAGTACAGACGGAGCGCTTGATGACTTCAATCCAGGGACAAGCGTCCACCAGCCGCCGCACCAGACCGAAGTAGCTCCCAGGCATGGCTTCTCCAGGCCACAGCCAAACTATGAGGCCCTTCATGGCCTGTTCGGCCACCTTGTGGAGCTCGACCAGCTGCTTCAGCTGGTCGCTCAGGCGCATCGGATGTCCGGCCTCAGCATATTGAGACCAGAACACCTTTTCTGTCGAGCTCCCCTCCTCGGTGCGGTAGAACGCGGCAGCATCAGACACACTACTGGGCAGATCGGCGAACGCTCCTGGAGAGCTCCGGATTCGGGTAAGTAACAGATAATTCACTTTTATATGCTTGCTTTGCATAAAGAATGCCTTACCCGCCGCTATCTTCTTTATCGCCTCAATCTCCCGGAGGGCCTTATGGGCTTCGGCCTTAGCGGTTTTGGCACTCTCAAGAGCCAAGGCGAGCTCGGACTCTCGAGTCTTCGAGTCACACTCCAAACTCTCGTGTTTCTCCACGAGAGCCTAGAGCTCTAACCGCACCTCCGCCACCCGCGCTCCTGTTTCTCTCGCTCGGTGCGCTCCAAGGCCGCAATGTTTTCAGCCTTGGACACCGCCTCCTTCAGGGTCGCCACCTCGGTCGTGGTCCCTGCAACATTCACGTTGGTCCTGTCATTATTTGCAACCAGGTATTTCTATATACATTTACATACGGTATTACGTACCCTCCTTGTCCTCGAGCTGCTTCTTGGCACGGCCGAGCTCGTTCTCGGACCGCTCGAGGCTCTTCTTCAATGTATCGACCTCCGCAGTCAGTGCGGCAGAGGTCAGCAGCGCAGCCTGCCTTCCTATATTGACACATTTATGTTAGACTCCTGCGTACATCTTTTTACATCCTCAGGTCGGCTTTTCTTTTCGAACGCCGAACTGAGCATCAGGGGCTACTGTCTATGCGTAACATTCTTATATGTTCTACATACCTCAAAGCCTGTTAGCAGGCTGGTACAGGCTTCCGTCAGTCCGCTCTTGGCAGACTGAACCTTCTGAATCACCGCACTCATAACAGTGCGGTGCTCCTCGTTGATGGAGGCGCCGTTAAGCACCTCCAGCAAATTGTCTGGCGTCTCCGGTTGGACGGAGGCCGCCGGCGTCGTAGGCGCGCCTTTCTTCCGAAGGCGCCACCTGCCGGACTCTGGAACCGTTGTTGGTTCCGGAGCGGTGTCCGGCCCAGGGCCGGACTTAGATCCCTCGGGGGTTTTTCCCTCTTTGGGCCTGGAGTCCGGGAGGTCGCCTTGTGGCGCCTCCAGGACCACCTCCTCCTGGTTTAGCTCCTTTTGGGACTCCACCTCAGCGCCGTCTGTTGGGAGAGGGGAGGAGGCCGTCGGAAGTGAAGTGCTATTCACATCCGACGAGTCCAGGGAGCCGCTCGACGAATCACCGAGCTGAGCCCGGGGCGGACTGCATAATTGAATTCAGCATCAGAAGGTACCATACATCAGAGGAGCGCCATAAGTTATTATGGCATCCGGATACTTACGATTTTGCCAGGGGCTTGACCCTGGATGGCCATTCCTCCCCGCCGTCTTCGGCATCGGAGGCGTAGTCCGGCAGAAGGGTCCTCCCCTTCTTGGATCCTCCGGCCTTCCCAGTTGGGGCGGCCTTCCTCTTCTTTCCTCCCTTCGTGGGAGGGGGAGAGGCTTCTCCTTCTTCTTCCTCCTCCTCGTCCTCGGAGACGGAGGGTGCTTCGGGGTTGTCGGGCGATGAATCCGACACCACCAGGCGCCGGGAACTCTTTCGGGTCCCCGTGGCCTTCTTCTCCGACACCACGTGAGGTGCCGGAAGCAGCAGCTTCGCCAAGCGTGCGTTTGCCTGGCCTTCGGGCAAAGGGGCCGGACAGTCAAACTACCCGGATGTCCTCTTCCGGTCCTGTCAAAGGAACAGGAGTTTAGATCCTACATAGAGTCAAACTATGAAATTCGAGTGTCCCGTAAAGGACTAAAAGCAAGCTTACTTCGAAGGCTTGGCGCTTGGCGCAGAATCCGCGATCCTCGGTGACGGGAGGGGAGACCTCGGAGCTCTTGAAAAGCACCTTCCAGGCGTCCTCGTGCTTTGTTTCGAAGAGCCGGGACAGAGTCTGGTGCTGGGCCGGGTCAAACTCCCACAAATTGAAGTCCCGTCGTTGGCACGGGAGGATCCGGCGGAAGAGCATGACCTGGACTATGTTGACAAGCTTAACCTTCTTGGTTACGAGGTCTCGGACGCAGGTTTGGAGTCCGGTCACCTCTTCCGGACTACCCCACAACAGGCCCGTCTCTTTCCAAGATGTGAGCCGTGTGGGGATGCCAGATCGAAATTCGGGGGCCGCTGCCCATTCAGGGTCACGCGGCTCGGTGATATAGAACCACCCCGATTGCCACCCTTTGATGGTTTCCACGAAGGCGCCCTCAAGCCATGTGACGTTGGCTATCTTGCCCACCATGGCACCTCCGCACTCTGCTTGTCGGCCACTCACAACCTTCGGCTTGACGCTGAAGATCTTCAGCCATAGGCCAAAGTGAGGTTGGATGCGGAGGAAGGCCTCGCACACGATGATGAACGCCGAGATGTTGAGGATGAAGTTCGGGGCCAGATCGTGGAAGTCCAGGCCGTAGTAAAACATGAGCCCCCGGACGAACGGGTGAAGAGGAAAGCCCAGTCCGCGGAGGAAATGGGGAAGGAACACGACCCTCTCATGGGGCCCGGGGGTGGGGATGAGTTGCCCCTTGTCTGGAAGCCGGTGCGCGATGTCGTCAGACAAGTATCCGGCCTTCCTTAGTTTTTTGATTTGCCCCTCCATGACGGAGGAGGCCATCCATCTACCTCCCGCTCCGGACATGATTGGAGAAGGTTGAGGTGGGAAGTGCGGACTTGGGCGCTGGAGCTCGAGTGCGCAAGGACGGATAAGCAAGGGAGGAAGAAGGCGTGAATGGAAAGGGTGGATCCTTATCCCCTTATATGGGCGGCCGAGACTATGAGCTCCCACCAGCCTAATAAAACTCGCTTATCTCCCAGGCGCCACGGTTAATGGCGCGGTTGGGTTACCCATGCCCGTACTGATGAGAATCCCGGAATAGGGGGACACGATCTCTGCTTTGACAAGACATGCCAAGGAAACCGCCTCGCTAAACGCGCTGAGGTGGAACAGTAAAACGATTCGAATAAAGGCCTGGCTGTGGCGTGATGTCACGCTGCGGAATACGTCAGCAAATTAGATTTGTGCAGATATTATTCTCTCTACGGTGGCATGTGGAACTTATTTTGCAAAGCCGGACACTATCCTTGTGTTCAACATCTTCTATGGAGTATTTGGAGGAGGAACCCGCCTTGCAATGCCGAAGACAATTTGCGCGCCGGACTCGTCGTCATTGAAGCCTGGTTCAGGGGCTACTGAGGGAGTCCTGGATTAGGGGGTGTCCGGATGGCCGGACTATGACCTTTGGCCGGACTCCCGGACTATGAAGATACAAGATTGAAGACATCGTCCCGTGTCCGGATAGGACTTTCCTTGGCGTGGAAGGCAAGCTTGGCGATACGATGTGTAGATCTCCTCCAATTGTAACCGACTCTGTGTAACCCTAGCCCTCTCCGGTGTCTATATAAACCGGAGAGTTTTAGTCCATAGGACGAACAACAATCATACCATAGGCTAGCTTCTAGGGTTTAGCCTCTCTGATCTCGTGGTAGATCAACTCTTGTACTACCCATATCATCAATATTAATCAAGCAGGAGTAGGGTTTTACCTCCATCGAGAGGGCCCGAACCTGGGTAAAAACATTGTGTCCCTTGTCTCCTGTTACCATCCGCCTAGACGCACAGTTCGGGACCCCTACCCGAGATCCGCCGGTTTTGACACCGACAGGTGCCGTTCCTCCCGCTCCCCTCCTTATAAAGAGACGGGGGCGGGGCTCGGCCGCCCTTCTCAGCCAATTCGGCTCATTAAAGGTGACAACGGGCGAGGCCGACGACCGCCCTCCCCGCCCAATTAAAGGCGCGTGGGAATCGACCCACGCGCGCATGTCTTCCCTTATCCCGCACGCCTGTCATTCGCTCTCCGTCATGCATGCGGCGTACGTGGTGCGAGAGACGGGGTAATGGGATGCGTGGAGCAACGGTTCCCAGGTAAGGACAGTAAATGAGCGACGGCCCCGCGGTCTCGAAGGGACACGCAAGCCGCCTCTTTACTGTTCTCCGCAAGATGACGCAAGCATGCTTCGATCACCCGCATGCGCGACCCCCACGTCATGCATTCAACGCAGGTCGTGGGGAAGCGCGATGGACGGAAAGATACCACGGTAAAAACCGACCCGCCTGCCCGCGCACCGTTCTGGGCCTGGCCCAACAACGTGTCACGCTTATGTGTGGACCAGCCTGGGGGCTCCTGTCAGGGTACCAAAATAGGGGCGCTCTTTTGTACCCCTTATTTGTGCACGGGCAGTCAGAGCCGCGCCCATGGCCGCACTTAAACAGGGCAGGGACAGGAAATCAGAGCCACAACATAGAATCAAAGCAATGCCAAGACAGAAGCATAAAGAACCAGAAGGCGGAGTGGTTTACCCCGACAAGGACCTTGCCGGGGCAGCCCCCACGGCCCCGACAAGGGCCTTGTCAGGGCAGCCTACCTGACGCCAGCAGAGCGCGCCTCCCTAGAGCCCTAATTCCTCCAACGCCACCAACTGCATTGGGACCAAGGCTCGGGAGGCCCTCCATGATGGCATGCAGATCTTTGTGAAGACAAAGGATAAACACTCCAAATCAGAGGAAGAATAGAGAGCGACAAACCTCAACGGGGTTCTCGCTGAAGGAAACCACAAGACCCCCGGCAAGGTCCTTGCAGGGGACGACCGCAACGCCGCGGCAAGACCCTTGCCGGGGCCCCGGCAAGGTCCTTGCCGAGGACATCCGCGAGGTCGCGGCCAGGCACGCGCTCGTCAAGCCTCTACCACCACTCCCATGCAGCTGCCATCCCACCAGCTAGGCAGACGCCTGCGTGTCAACATGAGGCTTCTCACCAACTCAGCGCATGCCTACGTGGTGGCATGCAAACCTTCATGAAGGCCCTACCACCGCGCCACCTCAGCTGCCTGCTAGCTTACATGGCGTTGACCGCCTTGCTGGCCCAGGCGCGTGTCGAGACAGGACGAGGCAGCGATAAAGTGGGGGGGACACGTCAGGAGGCGCATTAAATGCGTCTTGTCCCGTAATAGCTAGCTATAATCTTAGCTACAGTGCCCCGATGCCACCTCCTGTGTGCAAATGTGGCGATCCCCTTGCCTATAAAAGGAGGACCGAGGCATCCATGAGAAGGATTCAGACTTTTGGACAAGTTACACCCACTGTAGCTAGTTCAAGAACCTCAAGAACACAAATACACATCCAAGCAGTACTAGGGTGTTATGCATCTCTGCGGCCCGAACCTGGGTAAACGATCCGTGTGCTCGTACTAGCTGTTGATCCTGCTCTCCTCACCACCCAGCGCCCCGCAACCACAGAAGGGATCCTTGTGATCCCATAGGTGTCGTTTCCCACCGGCACTTGGGTTGCCTTGGGAATCCCCAATCTTAGGCTCTTGCCACTCCTTATTCCATAGTCCATCAAATCTTTACCCAAAACTTGAAAACTTCAGAACACAAAACTCAACAGAAAACTCGTAAGCTCCGTTAGTATAAGAAAATAAATCACCACTTTTGATACTGTTGTGAACTCATTATAAATTCATATTTGTGTAATATCTACTGTATTCCAACTTCTCTATGGTTCATACCCTCCGATACTACACATAGATTCATCAAAATAAGCAAACAACACATAGAAAACAGAATCTGTCAAAAACAGAACAGTCTTTAGTAATCTGTAACTCTCGAATACTTATGTAACTCCAAAAATTATGATATAAATAGGTGGACGTGAGAAATTTGTATAATAATCTTCTGAAAAAAGAATCAACTCAAAAGCCCTCTTTAAAAAATTAGAGCCAATCTCGTGAGCGCAAAGTTTCTGTTTTTTACAGCAAGATCGCATTAACTTCCACCCAAGTCTTCCCAAAGGTTCTACTTGGAACTTTATTGAAACAAAAGCTATAAAACATGATTACTACAGTAGAATAATCATGTCAACACACAAAAACAGTAGGGGTAAATGTTGAGTTGTCTCCAAACAAGCGCTTTTCTTTAATGCCTTTTTAGCTAGGCATGATGATGACAATGGTGCTCACATAAAAGATAAGAATTGAAACGTAAAGAGAGCATCATGAAGAATATGACTAGTACATTTAAGCCTAGCCCACTTCCTATGCATAGGGATTTTGTGAGCAAACAACTTATGGTAACAAGAATCAACTAGCATAGGAAAGCAAAACAAGCATAACTTCAAGATTTTCAAAACATAGAGATGAAACTTGATATTATTGCAATTCCTACAAGCATATATTTCTCCCTCATAATAATTTTCAGTAGCATCATGAATGAATTCAAAAATATAACCATTACATAAAGCATTATTTTCATGATGCACAATCATAGAATTTTTATTACTCTCCACATAAGCAAATTTCTTCTCATGAATAGTAGTGGGAGCAAACTCAACAAAATAACTATCATGTGAGGCATAATCCAATTGAAAATTAAAATCAAGATGACAAGTTTCATGGTTATCATTATTCTTTATAGCATACATGTCATCACAATAATCATCATAGATAGAAACATTGTTCTCATAGTCAATTGGAACCTCTTCCAAAATAGTGGATTCATCACTAAATAAAGTCATGACCTCTCCAAATCCACTTTCATCAATATAGCAATAAGATTCAACACCCTCCAAAATAGTGGGATCATTAATTTCTAAAGTTGACACTCCTCCAAACCCACTTTCATCAATATAATCATCATAAATAGGAGGCATATGCTATCATCATAATAAATATTCTCATCAAAACTTGGGGGACTAAAAATATCATCTTCATAAAACATAGCATCCCCAAGCTTGTGGCTTTGCATATCATTAGCATCATGGATATTCAAGGAATTCATACTAACAACATTGCAATCATGATCATCATTCAAATATTTAGTGCCAAACATTTTATAGACTTCTTCCTCTAGCAATTGAGCACAATTTTCCTTTCCATCATTTTCACGAAAGACATTAAAAAGGTGAAGCATATGAGGCACCCTCAATTCAATTTTTTTGTAGTTTTCTTTTATAGACTAAACTAGTGATAAAACAAAAAACTAAAAGATTCAATTGCAAGATCTAAAGATATACCTTCAAGCACTAACCTCCCCGGAAATGGCGCCAGAAAAGAGCTTGATGTCTACTATGCAACCTTCTTCTTGTAGATGTTGTTGGGCCTCCAAGTGCAGAGGTTTGTAGGACAGTAGCAAATTTCCCTCAAGTGGATGACCTAAGGTTTATCAATCCGTGGGAGGCGTAGGATAAAGATGGTCTCTCTCAAACTACCCTGCAACCAAATAACAAAGAGTCTCTTGTGTCCCCAACACACCCAATGCAATGGTAAATTGTATAGGTGCACTAGTTCGGCGAAGATATTGTGATACAAGTGCAATATGGATAGTAGATATAGGTTTATGTAATCTGAAAATATAAAAACAGCAAGGTAACTAATGATAAAAGTGAGCAAAATTGGTATTGCAATGCTTCGAAACAAGGCCTAGGGTTCATACTTTCACTAGTGCAAGTTCTCTCAACAATAATAACATAATTGGATCATATAATTATCCCTCAACATTTAACAAAGAGTCACTCAAAAGTCACTAATAGCGGAGAACAAACGAAGAGATTATCGTAGGGTACGAAACCACCTCAAAGTTATTCTTTCCAATCAATCCATTGGGCTATTCCTATAAGTGTCACAAACAGCCCTAGAGTTCATAGCAAAATAACACCTTAGGACACACATCAACCAAAACCCTAATGTCACCTAGATACTCCAATGTCACCACAAGTATCCGCGAGTATGATTATACGATATGCATCACACAATCTCAGATTCATCAATTCAAACCAATACAAAGAACTTCAAAGAGTGCCCCAAAGTTTCTACCGGAGAGTCAAGACGAAAACGTGTGCCAACCCCTATGCATAAGTTCACAAGGTCACTGAACCCGCAAGTTGATCACCAAAACATACATCAAGTGAATCAATAGAATACCCCATTGTCACCACGGGTATCCCACGCAAGACATACATCAAGTGTTCTCAAAACCTTAAAGACTCAATCCGATAAGATAACTTCAAAGGGAAAAGTCAATTCATTACAAGAGAGTAGAGGGGGAGAAACATCATAAGATCCAACTATAATAGCAAAGCTCACGATACATCAAGATCGTGCCATATCAAGAACACGAGAGAGAGAGAGAGAGAGAGAGAGAGATCAAACACATAGCTACTAGTACATACCCTCAGCCCCGAGGGTGAACTACTCCCTCCTCGTCATGGAGAGCGCCGGGATGATGAAGATGGCCACCGGTAATGGATCCCCCCTTCGGCAGGGTGCCGGAACAGGGTCCCGATTGGTTTTTGGTGGCTACAGAGGCTTGCGGCGACGGAACTCCAGATATAGGTTATTTTCTGGAGGTTTGGGGATTTATAGGAGAGGTTGGCGTCGAGAACAAGTTAGGGGGTCCCACGGAGAGTCCACTAGGCACAGGGGCACGTCCGGGGGGTGGGGGCGCCCTCCACCCTCTTGGGCCCCATGGGACTCCCCTCCGATAACTTTTCGTTCCAGTATTTTTTATATTTTCCAAAAAAATCTTTGTTGATTTTCAGCGCATTTTTCTGAGAACTTTTATTTCTGCAAAAAAACAACACCACTGTAGTTCTGCTGAAAACAGCGTCAGTCCGGGTTAGTTCTAATCAAATCATACCAAAATCATGTAAAAATATTATAAACATGGCATGAATACATCAAATATTATAGATATGTTGGAGACGTATCACCCCCTCCTTATTCTTCTTCCTTGACCTCCTCCCTAGATGGGAGAAGGGTTTCCCCTCTAGTTCATGACCTCCATGGCGGCAGAGGGGCGGGAGCCCCTCTGAGATTGGATCTCTTTCTCTCTCTCTCTCTCTCTCTCTCTCTCTCTCTCTCTCTCTCTCTCTCTCCCTCTCTCCGTTTCCTTCTGTTTCTGCATTCCCAGATTCTGGCCTTTCACCATTTCTTAAATCACCGTTCTTCTGTTTCCTCTGGTTCATATAGGATCACATTATCTTCAGCACTACATAGTCCAGCATGGGCGGACCTAGTGGGGGGGGGATGGGGGCCATTGCACCCACAAACATTTTGCAAATTTTGTTTTACTAGTGTAATGTTTATCCATCATATATTAATTTTTGTGTACTGTAATAAAAAATCTAGCAATTTGGAATGTTGTTCATGGTTGCCCCCACATTACCAAATCCTAGATCCACCACTGCACTCCAGTCTGTTCAAGAAGCCAATGAATTGAGGTTCAGGAAAAAAGATGATAGAAGTGCGAAAAAGCTAAGGAAAGCACATCCCGTCGAACTATTGAAACTATCACAGTGCTCTATATATCCAGCTCACTACAAATCTAGTAGGAGACACCACCTGACACGTTGGCTACAATAAGAAGTAATATTCCTACTATCTGCAGAAACAATAAAAGTAATTCAGATAGATTTTATTAAGCCAAAAACACAAGGAGGGATTAGAAATATGTATTACCACATCTGGAATGAAGAATATACAGCGGAGTCGAGGATCTCGTAGATGATGCATAAGAGCTAACGCGATAAATCCATGAAGAGTAGTGGAAAACTCCATAGAAACTGCAAACTAGATGTTGCAATAAGGAAGTTGGGCCCAAGCAGCAACTCATGAGTACATTATGGTGAAATGAACTAAATGTGGTTTTCATTATTGAAAAAATAAGAGATTTGCTCACCAAAAGGCGGGTTTAGAGGTGAAGTCGGTGGAGGCCAGTGTCACATCCTTAGTTTGTTAATGACCTAGGCTAGCTTTTCTTGTTTGCATCATGTCTAAAATTCAAACGAATTTGAAATGGGGATAGCTCAAACCCTAGCACCAGATTTATAAACTAGGTCCCACCAAAGATGACCCATCAATCAGAGAGACATGACCACAAGTCAAAGGTGAAAAAGAAAAGAAAAACACTATAGAGGGGCAAGTTCTCGATTTTGATCGAATGATCCGGATCGGTAAATTCGTCTTCATGAAGCCATCAACCAGTTTTGGAAAAACCATCCGTCAAAAGGTAGGCCTAAAGGCATACCAGACATAACTAAGATTTCACATCCATATAGGATCGCATTATCTCTTCAGCACTACACACTCCAGCATGGGAGGATCTAGTGAGGGAAGGGGGAGGGGGCCATTGCCCCCACAAACATTTTATAGATTTTCTTTTACTATTGTAATGTTTATCCATCATATATTAATTTTGGTGTAGTGTAATAAAAAATCTAGCAATTGGAATGTTGTCCATGGTTGCCCCCACGTTGTCAAATACTAGATCCGCCACTGCTCTCCGGTCTGTTTAAGAAGCCAATGAACTGAGGTTCAGGAAAAAAGATGATAGAAGTGCTAAAAAATTAAGGAAAGCACACGTTGTCGAACTATTGAAACTACCATAGTGCTCTATATATCCAGCTCATTACATATATGGTAGGAGACACCGCCTGACGCGCTGGCTGCAATGAGAAGTAATATTCCTACTATCTGTAGAAATAATAAAAGTAATTCAGATAGATTTTATTAAGCCAAAAACACAGGGAGGGGGGGTTAGAAATATGTATTACCCCATCTCGAATGAAGAATAGACAACGGAGTCAAGGATCTCGTTGATGATGCTTAAGATCCTTTTTTAGAGAAAAGGCATACGCCCGACTTTATAAACAAAGCCACACGGCAGAGTACCAAATAGACCAGCAACATACACATAGCACAACCACACCAACAGTACAACAACCATAATTCGCACAAAACATGAGTTCAAAGGCACGCATGCCCAAGTGACACACTAGAAGGCATGCAGGCCAACCACCTACTGCTAAAAGGAAGAAAACCACAAACTAGGATGGATTTGCGTTGGCAGGAGAGGACATCAGGTTGGCAGACACTCGCACTTTGTTGATCAGCACCTCCATACCATCTTGATCCGTTGGCTTAGTCAATAATTTCCACTGCTGCAAGAAGATTGACATTTTAAACAGGACATGAGCAGGTTTATTAGGAAAAGAGCAGTTTTAACATGCTCCATCTTATCCCCCCCTTTTCACATGAGAGATAAGAGTATATAATAGATCTAAGCCGTTGATATCACTAATTAGTGTTCTAATTAACTCTTACATTCTTACCCCACATGTAAAAAAAGGGGGTAACAGGGAGCATGTTAAAATTTGCCTTAGGAAAAACAGCCTCAATGGTGAATTTATTCCTAGTAGTCCACAGAGACCAGCATAAAGCACCAAGCCCAGCCCAGAACAACCTCTTGACATACCCTGGAGGTTACCAGCCAATAATCGTATGTCTGAGAACAAGTTGGGGGCCCATGAAACATTCAACCAAGAGCGAACACAACCCCATGCCAACTTGGCCAGCGGACACCCGAAGAAAATATGGTTGGTCTTTTCCAGTGCAGAGCACAAAGCACAATGAGCAGAGCCAGGGCCATTGCTTTTTTGGACTTGATTAGCAGGAGGCAATCGACCTCTAAAGGCTTGCCAGAGAAAAATCTTAATCTTAGGGGGCGAGGGGTCCTGGCAGCCCAAATTTGCTTGAACTTAGAAGTAGGGGAGCCAGAAAAAATCCTAGCATAAAGAGACTTGACAGAAAATTTCCCAGATGCCACATGGGGCCAAACCACCGAATCCTCCTACTCTGAGAGGGAAGGGAACAAGGCAGCAAGCCGGTGCTAGTCCTCCAATCTATGGGAGAAAGAGATCTTCGGAGGCCCAGATCCAAATTGTTACGAGAGAGCTCAAAGATTGAGATCTCAGGGTTAGAACAGTAAGAAAATAAAACAGGAAAAGAATAAGCTAAAGGGGCATCGCCAGACCACCAGTCCAACCAAAAGCGAGTTGAAGCCCTGTTCCTCACAACAAACTTAACATGTTCGTGAAACACATCCCTTAATCTAATTAAATATTTCCAAAGCTAAGACCCATGAGACGCCGAAGAGAACCTAGAAGGGAAGTATTTAGCTTTCAAAAGATCAAACCAGAGGGTACCAGGGGATGCCGTCATGATCCTCCACCGCCATTTAATGATGAGGTAATTGTTCATAACTAAGGTGTTCAAAATCCCTAGCCCCCCAGGTTTTTAGGTCTACTAATGACATTCCATTTGACAAACCTATATTTACGCTTGTTATCCGAAGAGTTCCAAAAAAAGCACCCCTATGCTTGTCAAAACCCTCATGCGTACCCTTATATAATCTGAAGAAACCCATGGTGAATAGAGGAAGGGAGGAGAGACACGCATTAATGAGACAAACTTTCCCAACCGAAGTATTGTATCTACCACGCCACGACATAACTATGTTGCCCACTTTGGAAACCAAAGGCTTGAATTCCTTTGCACACAAATGGAAAAGAGAGATAGGCAGGCCCAGGTACTTGAAAGGGAAGGAACCAAGAGAGCAATTTAGGAGCTGAGACAACCTCAAGGCCTCGGCCTCATCAACCCCAGTCATGATCACCTCGCTCTTTGAAAATTGATTTTGAGCCCCGACAAGGCTTCAAAACTCCGCATGCTGGACCAGGCCGCTTCGGCTGAACATATATCTCCTGTCATTTCCCATCTTCTCTCGCAGGGCATAATACGTATCGACTTTTTCTCACGCTTTTCCTTTTGTTTTGGACTCTAATTTGCATGATTTGAATGAAACTAACTCCGGACTGACGCTGTTTTCAGCAGAACTACCATGGTGTTGTTTTTTGTGCAGAAATAAAAGTTCTCGGAAAGGAATGAAACTTTGCAAGGATTTTTTATATCAATAATAATAATTTCTGGAGCCAAGACCTGCAGGAGAGGGGCACCTGGGTGGGCACAACCCACCAGGGTGCGCCCCCTCTCCTGGCGCCCAGGTGGGTTATACCCACCTGGTGGCCCCGCAGACGACCCTCCTGATACTATAAAATCACATATTTCCAAAAAAATCAAGGAGACAGAATTATTGCGATCCACGAGATGTAACCGCCCCCAAGCCCTGTTCTTCCTCGGGAAGGTAGATCTGGAGTCCGTTTGGGGCTCTAGAGAGGGGTATCTTCGTTCTTCATCATCACCAACCCATCTCCATCGCCAATTCCATGATGCTCCCCACCGGGAGTGAGTAATTCCTTCGTAGGCTCGCTGGTCGGTGAGGAGTTGGATGAGATTCATCGTGTAATCGAGTTAGCTTTGTTAGGGCATGATCCCTAGTATCCACTATGTTCTTAGATTGATGTTGCTATGACTTTGCTATGCTTAATGCTTGTCACTTTGGGCCCGGGTGCCATGAACTCAGATCTGAACCGTTTATGAATTCATCATTATATACATGTTCTAGATCCGATCTTGCAAGTTATAGTCACCTACTACGGTTATGATCTGACAACCCCGGAGTGACAACAACCGGGCCCACTCTCGGTGATGACCTTAGTTTGAGGAGTTCATGTATTCACTATGTGTTAATGCTTTGTTCCGGTTCTCTATTAAAAGGAGGCCTTAATATCCCTTAGTTTCAATATGGACCCCGCAGCCACAGTAGGGTAGGACAAAAGATGTCATGCAAGTTCTTTTAATAAAGCACGTATGACTATTTACAGAATACATGCCTACATTATATCGATGAACTGGAGCTAGTGCTGTATCACCATAGGTTATAACCGTCATATGATGAATATCATCCAACAAGTCACTGATCCAATGCCTACGAATTTATCTCATATTGTTCTTGCTAAGTTACTACTGTTGCTACTGCTATAGTTACTCCTACTAATCACTGCTGCCACTGTTACTATTACCGTTACTACTATTGCTATCATCAAAACTATCATGCTACTGTGCTACTAATCACTTTGTTGCAGATAATTAATCTCCAGGTGTGGTTGAATTGACAACTTAACTGCTAATACCTTCAAATATTCTTTGGCTCCCTTGTGTCGAATTCATAATCACTTTGGTTGAATTTGGTCCTTTCCATGGTTATGAAACTGAAACTGTTGTGGCACATCTTACTAAGTTGAATGATATAGCCATCCTTTTTTACTCATGAGAGAAAACTTGATACTACTTTATTCTAAAATTATTTCCTTTCTCATTAAAGGGTGATGCTAAAGCTTGGTACAATACTCTTGCTCCTGGATGTGTGCGTAGTCCCCAGGATATGATTTACTACTTCTCTGAAAAATATTTTCCTGCTCATAAGAAACAACCTGCCTTACAGGAAATATTTAACTTTGTTCAAACTAAAGAAGAGAGTCTCCCACAAGCTTGGGGGAGGCTTTGCCAGTTACTTAATGCTTTGCCTGATCATCCTCTTAAGAAAAATGAAATACTTGATATCTTCTATAATGGACTAACCGATGCTTCTAGGGACTTCCTAGATAGTTGTGCTGGTTGTGTTTTCAGGGAACGAACTATTGCTCAAGCTGAAGAATTATTGAATAACATATTGAAAAATTATGATGGTTGGACTATTCCTGAACCACCGCCTAAACCCACTCGGAAGAAGAGGGGTATATTATATCTTAGTCCTAAAGATATGCAAGAGGCAAAGAAACCTATGAAGGAAAATGGTATTAAGGCCGAGGATGTTAAAAATTTACCACCTATCGAAGAAATACATGGGCTTGAAGCACCACCACCACCACCCAAGGTGGTAGAGGTAAAATATTTAATCGAATTCAATGAAAATGATAATCCTCACAATATGCATCCTAGCTAATGCCTTTATGAGTTTGAAAACTACATTAGAAAACAAGACCACTTCAATGCAAATGTTATGAAACAATTGAAATATAATTCGGATATGATTGCTCGCTTGAGTGACTTGTTATTTAGAATCTCAAATGATGTTAGAGGTGTTGGAAAACATGCTTCTATGGTTCAAACCCAGTTAGAACAAGTTGCTAAATCACAAAGAGAAATGCTTGATGAAATGAATTATAATATACATGACTTTGTTGTTATAGTTGCAACTAGAGGAGGTAAAATGACTCAGGAACCACCTTATCCTGAGGGACACCCAAAAAGAATTGAACAAGATTCGCAAAGAAATAACACTAATGCAGCTAATCCTTCTAAAAAGAAAAAGAAAAATTATAGGACTTTGCATGCTTCTAGTGAACCCGAAATAGACAAACCTCCTGATAATGAAAATGAAACTTCTATCTCTGATGTTGAAACTCAATCTGGTAATGAACATCCACCTAGTGATAATGAAAAAGACAATGATGAGGTTCATGAAGACACTCAACCAAATAATGATAAAGAGCCAGATAATGATGTTGAGATAGAACCACCTGTTGATCTTGATAACCCACAACCTAAGAATAAAAGATATGATAAAAGAGACTTTTTTGCTAGAAAACACAGTAACAAAGAGAACCGTGGGTTCCAAAACCTATGCCTTTTCCACCCAAGTCAACTAAAAAGAAAGAGGATGAAGAATTTGAACACTTTGCAGAAATGCTTAGGCCAGTCTTTTTGCGTACTCGCTTGACTGATATCTTAAAAATGTCTCCTTATGCAAAGTATATGAAAGACATCATCACAAATAAGAGAAAAATACTGGAAGCTGAAATATCCACTATGCTTGCTAACTATACTTTTAAAGATGGAGTACCTAAAAACTTAGAGATCCGGGAATACCAACTATACCTTGCTCTATCAAAAATAATTATGTGAAAACTACCTTGTGTGATTTAGGAGCTGGTGTTAGTGTTATGCCGTTCTCTTTATATAAAAGACTTGACTTGAATAAACTCACACCTACTGAAATATCTTTGCAAATGGCTGACAAATCAACTGCCATATCTATCGGTATCTGTGAGGATGTGCCCCTTGTTGTTGCTAATGTTACTATTTTGACTGACTTTTGTTATACTTGAGACGCACGAGGACGACAACATGTCAATTACCCTTGGTAGACCCTTCTTGAATACTATAGGGACTATCATTGATTGCAATAAAAGCAAGGTCACGTTTCATATTAATGGTAATGAGCATACGGTGCACTTTCCAAAGAAACAATTCCAAGTGAATGGTATTAATGTTATTGAAAAATCTCCGACGATCACTATTGGAAGTTTTCAAATACCTCTACCTACTGTCAAAAAGAAATATGAAATGCTTATTGTTGGGGAAATGCATATCCCCATTGAGGTAACTTAGTGATTTATGAAAGTTCTTCGATTTCATGCTAATCAAAAGTGGTTGTTAATAAGACCTGATCAACCTTATTAATGAATCGTTTTTGAGCGGTATGAAGTTGATGAATTTAGTAAGCACTACCTTCTAGCCTTACTTTTTGTTTCCTGTTTTTACTAGTTGAATAAAATAAAATGCCATGTTTTTCTATTTTCTGAATTTCCCGTGCAATAAAAAATGACCCAAAAATGAAAGTTCTCAGAATGCTCTAAAAATTTTACATGATTTTTTCTGAATATTTCTGAATTTTTGATGCAAATAATACCAGAGGGAGGTGCACCACGTGGGCACAACCCACCTGGGCGGGCCAGGATCCCCAGGTGCACCCTGGTGGGTTGTGGTCCCCACGTGGGTCCCCTCACTTATCTCTTTAGCCCACATCATCACTTACCTCCAGAAAAAAATCTCCATTGCTCGCTCTCCCGTGTTCTTGAGCTCAAACCCGCGGATTTCGATCTCTTAGCTTGAAGCTCCGTTTCCGAAACTGTTTCAGGGGATTGTTGCTTGGTATGTGACTCCACCATTTGTCCAATTAGTTTTTGTTTTAGTGGTTTATACTTTGAACAATTAGCTACTCTTGGTGCTACTGTAGATGAGCTTGTTGTAGGATCCGACAAGTATGTCTAGAAGGGGGGTGATTAGACTACTTGACCAATTAAAAACTAAGCCTTTTCCCAATTTTAGTCTTTGGCAGATTTTAGCTATCTTAGCACAAGTCAAGCAATCTTCACACAATTCAAGCAAGCATGCAAAGAGTATATGAGCAGCAGAAAGTAAAGCATGCAACTTGCAAGAATGTAAAGGGAAGGGTTTGGAGATTTCAAACGCAATTTGGAGACACGGTGATTTTCGAGTTGTGGTTCTGATAGGTGGTGCTATCGTACATCCACGTTGATGGAGACTTCAACCCACGAAGGGTAACAGTTGTGCGAGTCCACGGAGGGCTCCACCCACGAAGGGTCCACGAAGAAGCAACCTTGTCTATCCCACCATGGTCGTCGCCCATGAAGGACTTGCCTCACTAGCGGTAGATCTTCATGAAGTAGGCGATCTCCTTACCCTTACAAACTCCTTGGTTCAACTCCACAATCTTGTCGGAGGCTCCCAAGTGACACCTAGCCAATCTAGGAGACACCACTCTCCAAGAAATAACAAATGGTGTGTTGATGATGAACTCCTTGCTCTTGTGCTTCAAATGATAGTCTCCCCAACACTCAACTCTCTCTCACAGGATTTGGATTTGGTGGAAAGAAGATTTGAGTGGAAAGCAACTTGGGGAAGGCTAGATATCAAGATTCAAATGGTAGGAATGGAATATCTTGGCCTCAACACATGAGTAGGTGGTTCTCTCTCAGAAATGGTAAGTTGGAAGTGTAGGTTTGTTCGATGGCTCTCTCCACGAATGAAGAGGAGGTGGAGGGGTATATATAGCCTCCACACAAAATCTAACCATTACACACAATTTACCAATCTCGGTGGGACCGAATCAACAAACTCGGTCAGACCGATTTAGTAAACCTAGTGACCGTTAGTGATTTTTGGTGGGACCGACATGCAACTCGGTAGGACCGATATGGTTAGGGTTAGGGCATAACGTAATCTCGGTGAGACCGATTACACAAACTCGGTGAGACCGATTTTGGTAATAAGCTAACCAGAGAGTTGGTCAGGCAAACTCGGTGGGACCGATTTTGGTAATAAGTTAACCAGAGAGTTTGCATTGTAATCTTGGTAGTACCGATTTCTCAAACTCGGTAAGACCGATTTTGATAATGGACATACACACAGTGATTACAATCCCATCTCGGTGAGACCGAGATCCCTATCGGTGAGACCGATTTGCCTAGGGTTTGTGGCAGTGGCTATGACATCTGAACTCGGTGGCGCCGGATAGAAAGAATCGGTGGGGCCGAGTTTGACTTTAGGTTTAGGACATATGTGAGAAAGTAGTTGAGGGTTTTTGGAGCATATCACTAAGCACTGTGGAGCAAGAAACTCATTAAGCAACACCTCATCCCTCCTTGATAGTATTGGCTTTTCCTATAGACTCAATGTGATCTTGGATCACTAAAATAGAAAATGTAGAGTCTTGATCTTGGAGCTTGAGCCAATCCTTTGTCCTTAGCATCTTGAAGGGGTTCCACATCCTTTAGTCCATGCCACTCCATTGTTGAACTTATCTGAAACATACTAGATAAAAGTGTTAGTCCAACAAGAGATATGTTGACATTAATTACCAAAACCACCCAGGGAGAACTTGTGCTTTCAATCTCCCCCTTTTTGGTAATTGATGACAACATACATCAAAGCTTTAGATAAAGATAAAGAGAATAGCAAGTAAAGCTTTGGAAAGACATGTAACAAGCATAGGCTCCCCCTACATGTATGCAATCATGTGAATATGGAATATAGAAGCATGTGAATGCATGAACATGACAGAGTAAGCAATGTGTTACATGTATCTTGGCCATATGCATCAGAGCAAAAGATAGCAACAGATGTGTATGTGGGAAATGTACCTTCATGCTCATGAGTCCTTCTTGCAAACAATATGTACAACAGCAAGAATTCCTCATACACATGACTATGATGCATATACTTACCTTGTGGTCTTGAGTTGGCTTAGGTTGGAATGAACCTGCATAAACAAGGTTAGAACACAGATACACCTACTAGCCAGAGCAAACACAAGAAACCACAAGAATACCAAGACTGGGATGACATGTAGAGAGTGAGTACTAAGTACCACATTGGATTAGACATGTCCCCGGAGGTAAAGATATGCAATGAATTTAAATGATTTCTTTCCCTTAGATGCATTGCTCCCCCTGAATCTAGCATGGGATACTGGGAGAAGATAGGGAACAGAAATTCAGAGCTCAAAGAAACAAATGAACAGAGCTAATGCAAATAAGCACATATGAACATGTCTTTCCCTCAAGAGACATGTGGCATCTCTCCTCTTGAACACCAAGCATCTAGGATCCTTGAGAATTACTCTCTCCTTGAGTATTCTCTCCCCCTGGAGATCTCTTTCTCCCCCTGTGGAAGTGATACTCTTTCTCTCCCTTTGAAAGTGATAAGCTTTGATGTGATCTCTCTCTCCCCCTTTGGCATCAATTTCCAAGAAGGGCCTTCTGGAATTTGTCGTGAATGGGTTGGTCCTTGAGTCACAGCACAAAGCACTGATAAAAATGTGATGCTTGTAGAGGAAAAGATTCATTGAGTGGAGCTGGATCAAACGTAAGGATGAATAAGTGGCAAAATGTTTTTCCTGTTGTGAAGTCGGTGGCACCGAGTGGTATGCTTCGGTTGCACCGAAAGATTCGGTTGGACCGAAAAAAACAAACCGGTGAGATCGAGTTTATCGCAGAGAAAACACTTGTCACTTCAGCTCACTAGACTTGTAAGATCTCACAATGATTTGCAAGGAATTAACTGAATGATTTGCAATGAATTTGATGCAGGAAATGCAGAACAAACAGAAAAGAAAGAAATCTAGATGAAGTTTTTTTTAAAGGGAAACAAACATGCATGAGACAAATGCAAGATCACAGAAAAGAACACAAGAGAACTTCATCTAGAATTGGTCGGCGACAGAGTCACCTATGTTAGAGTATATTGACTTAGGAGTCAAGTGAGATCACTTGATCATAGGTCATACTCATCGTTTAAGCTCAAAATGGGGTTACCATTTTTCGTTTAAGCATCTTGATGTATTCTCATCTTGTCGAGTTGCTTTAACTCATGACTCGGAGTAAAGCTTCTCTAAGATGGAATAACATACCTTGGGTGGTGGTGTTGATCATGTAGTTGAACTTGTGTGGGTTGCTCAAGGTCGATGTAGCTCATCAAGAATTGGGAGCACCACTTGGAATTTGAGTTCATCTACCTACATGGTTTAGTTCTTGCAAGGAAGAGCACTTGTGTATCCAAAAATGCAATCATGAAACTCAACATAGAATTTGTCAAAGGATATGTTCGAATGATTCCGTGCTTCCTTGTCTTCAACCACCATATTGTAGAGACTTGCTGATGTAGAGATTTCTCAAGATGTGAGTAGGTTACAATCTCATGGAATTTGATTCAACCAAGTACCTACATGGGTTAGATAACATGCAAGGTGCAAATATATCCAAGACATAAGATTATCATCATAAGAGAAATATCAAGGATTAGTCATAAGCTCATGTCTTACATGTATCCAATGGAGTTTCTACTCCAAGTTTGAAGCATCAATAATGTTCAGTTCACCTCTTAACCTACAAAACACTTTCTCATCAAGTGGTTTAGCGAAAATATTCGCTAATTGCTTTTCAGTGCAAACATGCTTAAGATTAATGTCACCCTTAGCAACATGATCTCGAATGAAATGATGGCGAACTTCAATATGCTTAGTTCAAGAGTGTTGCATGGGATTGTGAGCAATCTTGATAGCACTTTCATTGTCACAAAGTAATGAAACATGTTTCACGTATATCCCATAATCTTTAAGAGTTTGGGTCATCCAAAGTAATTGAGCACAACATGAACCAGCAGCAATGTATTCCGCTTCAGCGGTGGATAAGGATACTGAGTTTTGTTTCTTGGAAGACCAAGACACAAGAGATCTACCAAGGAATTGACAAGTACCCAAAGTGGACTTTATATCAACCTTGTCTCTGGCATAGTCCAAGTCGGAGTAGCCAACAAGATCGAAAAAGGCCCTCTTAGGATACCAAATGCCAAAATTTGGTGTGTGAATTAAGTATCTCACTATCCTTTTCATAGCCTTAAGATGACATTCTTTAGGAGCAGCTTGATATCTTGCACACATGCACACACTTAGCATAATATCGGGACGTGAAGCACATAGGTATAACAATGAACCAATCATAGAGCGATAAACCTTTTGATCAACCGGTTCACCATCTTTGGTCAAATCAAGATGTCCACTAGTAGGCATGGGTGTAGACATACCTTTGCATCTTGCATGTTGAACTTCTTGAATAAGTCCTTAGTGTACTTCGTTTGAGAGACAAAAGTACCTTCCTTAGTTTGCTTGATTTGCAACCCAAGAAAGAATTTGAGTTCACTCATCATTGACATCTCAAACTTTTCTGACATTAGCTTTCCAAACTTCTCACTAAAAAGAGGGTTAGTTGATCCAAATATAATATCATCAACATAAATTTGGCATACAAATAATTCTCCATTAACCCTTTTAGTAAAAAGTGTAGAATCAGTTTTCCCAATTTCAAAGCCATTTTCAATAAGAAACTTGGTTAAACATTTATACCAAGCTCTAGGAGCTTGTTTAAGACCATAAAGAGCTTTGCGAAGTTTGTATACATGAGTGGGTTTCTTAGGATTGATAAAGCCGAGAGGTTGTTTAACATAAACTTCCTCGTCTATTTCACCATTTAGAAAAGCACTTTTAATGTCCATTTGGTACAAGGTGATATCATGGTGATTAGCATAGGCAAGTAATATGCGAATGGACTCAAGTCTAGCAATGGGAGCATAAGTCTCACCATAGTCCATACCTTCGACTTGTGTGTAGCCTTGGGCAACGAGACGTGCTTTGTTGCGAACTACTTGTCCATCTTCATCTTGCTTGTTGCGAAACACCCATTTGGTACCGATGATGTTGTGGTTGTTGTCGGGCTTCTCAACCAATGTCCAAACTTGATTTCTCTCAAAGTTGTGTAGCTCTTCATGCATAGCATTTATCCAATCCGGATCTCCCAATGCTTCTTCAACCTTCATAGGTTCAATGCTAGAGATGAATGAATAGTGTTCACAAAAGTTAGCTAAACGAGTTTTAGAGCGAGTGATTCTCCCGGTTTGGATATCATTGTAGATTTGCTCGACGGGATGGTCTTTAGCAATTCTTGCTCGAACTCGTGAAAGCTTTTGCTCGGGTCTTGGTTGAACATCTTCTTCATCTTGTTCTTCTTCTTCTTGGCCTTCTTCATTATTGGCGTTGTCGTTCTCTTGTCGTGGTGGAGAAGGAGGTTGTTGACGTTCTTGATGTACTTCCTCATTTTCTTCATCTTGGTGTGTCCCACTTGTGGATGCTTCTGTATCAACTCTTGGTTCACCTTGTCGTGAAGTAGAAACTTCCACTTGGATGGACGAGGTACTCTCCTTCACCTCCGTTGGACGAATCTTGCCAATAGACAAGTCTTGGATTGCTTCCGAGGGGTCTTTGTCTCCTACATCAATTGGCAATTGCTCTACTTGCGAGCCGTTAGATTCATCAAACTTCACATCTACCGTCTCTTCAACCTTTCGGGTGAAATTGTTGTAGACACGGTATGTGTGATAATTTGAGCCATAACCAAGTAGAAAACCTTCATGAGACTTAGGAGCAAATTTAGAACGACGTTGCTTATCAAGAATGTAGCACTTTGAGCCGAATACTCAAAAGTATCCAACTTGGGGTTTGTTACCGGTGAGGAGCTCGTATGCTGTCTTGCCGAGTAGCTTGTGAAGATATAAGCGATTTGTTGCATGACAAGCTGTCTCAACCGCTTCTGCCCAAAAGTGCTTCGGCGTCTTGTACTCATCAAGCATCGTTCTTGCCATTTCGATGAGCGTCCGGTTCTTCCTCTCAACAACTCTATTTTGTTGAGGTGTGTACGTAGCCGAGAACTCATGTGAAATCCCTTCTTCGTCAAGAAAGGTGTCCACATTTGTGTTCTTGAACTCCGTTCCGTTGTCGCTGCGAACCTTCTTGATCTTCACTTCAAACTGATTTTGAGCCTTCCTGGCGAAGTTTTTGAAGATCTTTTGGACCTGTGATTTGTCATCGAGAAAGAACACCCACGTGAATCTTGAAAAATCATCAACTATAACTAGACCAAACGAATTTCCACCGAGACTTTTGTAAGCGTTGGGACCAAAGAGATCCATGTGAAGTAGCTCAAGTGGCCTTCTTGTGGTCATGATGTTCTTCACGGGATGCCTTCCTCCAACCTATTTACGTGCTTGACAAGCACTGCAAAGTCTATCCTTATCAAATATGACATTGTTAACACCAAGGATATGATTCCCTTTAATAAGCTTGTCAAGGTTTCTCATGCCAACGTGACCTAGTCATCTATGCCATAACCAACCTTTAGAGGATTTAGCAATGAAGCAAGTTCTAGGTTGAGACTTTTTAGTGAAATCAATAATGTAAAGATCACCTCTACGTATACCGGTAAAGACCATTTTATGATTGTCTCTACAAAACACTTGGCAATCTACTTCAGTAAATAGGACATTGAAACCAAAATCAGCAAGTCTAGATACTGAAAGTAAGTTGTAGCCAAGAGATTCAACGAGCATAACATTCTGAATGGAGCTGTCATGTGAGATGGCCACCTTACCGAGGCCAACCACCTTACCCTTTGAGTTGTCACCGAAAGTGACATACTTTCGAGGACCATCATTTTCAGCAAGCTCACGAAACATGTCTTTATCTCCAGTCATGTGATCGGTACATCCACTGTCAAGAACCCATTCCTTTCCTCCTGCTATATATCCCCGAAGATTTGCCATAAGACCAAAGTGTCTCATTGCATCATCAAGATCAAAGTCATCATCATCATCCTCATCATAGTATCCATGTTCAACATCGTCATGTGGTGGATCAATTCCTAGTGAGGGTGATTCATTAGTATGAGTTTGACAATAATCTCCTCTATGAAGTCTAGTAGCTTCGGAAATAATATCGCTAATAATTCCAACGTTTCCTTTGGCACGCATAAGATTTGTAAGTTCAAATAGACAATTACCAAACATAGGATCATTGGAATTCATCTTACTCAAGGCAATAGACTTATGAAGAATTTCATCCAGATTTTTCAAGGAATAATTAGGGAATCGTTCCTCAAGAAATTTCCATATAGTGTAGGCACACTCAAGAGTAGGCAGTTTTCCAATCAAGTTTCTAGGCAAGCCTCTAGTGATAAGATTAACAGTTCTAACATTCCTAATCATGTCAATCGAATCATCAAGGGTAGGATGCATAGGATCAACATGAGGTGCACAAGGACTAGCAATGTACTTGTTCAAATGATATTGATTGAAAATTACAAGCATCTCATTTTTTCACTCATGAAAATACTCTCCATCAAATATAGGCACTCTATGTCTAAGACTCCCCAAATTAGACTCATCCATCTTCCTCCAATGGGGATTAAACCAAATCAATGGAGACCAAAGCTCTGATACCACTTGTAGGATCCAAGAAGTATGTCTAGAAGGGGGGGTGATTAGACTACTTGACCAATTAAAAACTAAGTCTTTTCCCAATTTTAGTCTTTGGCAGATTTTAGCTATATTAGCACAAGTCAAGCAATCTTCACACAATTCAAGCAAGCATGCAAAGAGTATATGAGCAGCGGAAAGTAAAGCATGCAACTTGCAAGAATGTAAAGGGAAGGGTTTGGAGATTTCAAACGCAATTTGGAGACACGGTGATTTTCGAGCCGTGGTTCCGATAGGTGGTGCTATCGTACATCCACGTTGATGGAGACTTCAACCCACGAAGGGTAACGGTTGCGCGAGTCCATGGAGGGCTCCACCCACGAAGGGTCCACGAAGAAGCAACCTTGTCTATCCCACCATGGTCGTCGCCCACGAAGGACTTGCCTCACTAGCGGTAGATCTTCACGAAGTAGGCGATCTCTTTGCCCTTACAAACTCCTTGGTTCAACTCCACAATCTTGTCGGAGACTCCCAAGTGACACCTAGCCAATCTAGGAGACACCACTCTCGAAGGAATAACAAATGGTGTGTTGATGATGAACTCCTTGCTCTTGTGCTTCAAATGATAGTCTCCCCAACACTCAACTCTCTCTCACAGGATTTGGATTTGGTGGAAAGAAGATTTGAGTGGGAAGCAACTTGGGGAAGGCTAGAGATCAAGATTCAAATGGTAGGAATGGAATATCTTGGCCTCAACACATGAGTAGGTGGTTCTCTCCCAGAAATGGTAAGTTGGAAGTGTAGGTTTGTTCTGATGGCTCTTTCCACGAATGAAGAGGAGATGGAGGGGTATATATAGCCTCCACACAAAATCTAACCGTTACACACAATTTACCAATCTCGGTGGGACTGAATCAACAAACTCAGTCAGACCGATTTAGTAAACCTAGTGACCGTTAGTGATTTTCAGTGGGACCGACATGCAACTCGGTAGGACCGATATGGTTAGGGTTAGGGCATAACGTAATCTCGGTGAGACCGATTACACAAACCCGGTGAGACCGATTTTGGTAATAAGCTAACCAGAGAGTTGGTCAGGCAAACTCGGTGGGACCGATTACTCAAAATCGGTGGGACCGATTTTGGTAATAAGTTAACCAGAGAGTTTGCATTGTAATCTCGGTAGTACCGATTTCTCAAACTCGGTAAGACCGATTTTGATAATGGACATACACACAGTGATTACAATCCCATCTCGGTGAGACCGAGATCCCTATCGGTGAGACCGATTTGCCTAGGGTTTGTGGCAGTGGCTATGACATCTGAACTCGGTGGCGCCGGATAGAAAGAATCGGTAGGGCCGAGTTTGACTTTAGGTTTAGGACATATGTGAGAAAGTAGTTGAGGGGTTTTGGAGCATATCACTAAGTAATGTGGAGCAAGAAACTCATTAAGCAACACCTCATCCCTCCTTGATAGTATTGGCTTTTCCTATAGACTCAATGTGATCTTGGATCACTAAAATAGAAAATGTAGAGTCTTGATCTTGGAGCTTGAGTCAATCCTTTGTCCTTAGCATCTTGAAGGGGTTCCACATCCTTTAGTCCATGCCACTCCATTGTTGAACTTATCTGAAACATACTAGATAAAAGTGTTAGTCCAACAAGAGATATGTTGACATTAATTACCAAAACCACCCAGGGAGCACTTGTGATTTCACTTGTATGTTCAATTCTTAGTGTTCTAAGTAGTTTGAATGCTTGCTATGGCCTCTATGTATCCCTAGGAGTAGTTTCTATCAATTTTATAAAGTTTTGTTGACAAATTTTTGTCACCCCAAAAACTTCTATTTTCAGAAAATTGTACACAGACACGATGAACCTATTTGGAAGGAGTTCTTCGAGGAGACGATCCTCGGGGGCATCTTCTAGTGATAGTTCTTCTCATCGGTCTTATGTTGAACCAAGTGAAAGTTCCACGCGTGATGCCGCCACCAAAACATGCTTATGGCATTGCGATGAATATATGGTGCGTGTGGACATTAAGGAGGAATTTGAGCAATATGTTCACAATGCTGGCCTCTATCCCTACCTTTCAGATAAGTGTGAACAACGCCAACTTCTCACTGAGTCATTTGTCAAAGGATATACATTTTTTCCTCGTGAGTCTAGGGAGTCTTTTAAGCTTTATGATAATCCATTTACCATCTCACTGGAGAATTTTGCTTACCATTGCAAACTGCCATATTGGGGTTTGCTTGATGAACCATCGAAGGCTGAGTACGAGTCTTTCTTGACTAGCCTTTGTTATGGTGAAAATAGGGGAGTAAGACAAGGAGGAATAAAGAGCATTCACTTTCCCACAATTCAGTATCTTGCATTACTTAACGGTAAATGCATAGTAGGCAAGCAAGACTGTAGCATACTTTGTGTGCCATACTTGAGCCTCATTCACACCGCTCTCACTGGTGAATGGAATTATAACCTTGGAGCGATTGTTGCACGTAGACTTCAGAATAATGCTAACAGTGGTTGGTTCTATGGGGGGAATTTATGCCACACGTTTGGCACACGGGAGCTGGGTGTTTCACCTTTACCCTTTGACCCTATCCTACCCATGCAGTATTTAGATTTTGCGGCTTTAAAAAGCCATAAGATCCTCAAAGGAAAAATTCATGACTTCACTTATAATTTGTTGTTTAACCAAACCTCTACTATGCACATACATTTGCCTGCGCCTGCTCTTTTTGATTATCACGGCAAGGGGAGATATTTTTTCTTGAGAGCGAGGCCCGAGCTCATAACACAGCAGTGGTGGTAGCATGGCGTGCCGAGGCATCCGCACCGAGAGCCTCTGTGAGCTTCCACGCAGACTTCTACCCTCCAGGCTACTGATCGACTACCAAGTTAGGCCAAAAGCATAAGCTTGGGGGAGTACGTGTTCCCACCGACACTATATTCATGTCCACATACTTCATTTGTCGGTGTTCACACTTTTTCATTGTATCATGCATGCTTAGATTTATTTTCTTGCTTTCTTCTTGTGTGTTTGAAAAACTTTAGAAAACCCAAAAATATTAGTTGTAGTAATTTACTTTCTATGCATGCTTAGTAGTAGTATTAAAAAGAAAATCCAAAAATATTTCCTTGTTCTTCTTTTGCTTGTTGGGAGCTTTCCCGTGTAAATAGTTTTTCTCTTTTTTGCTTTTCCCTTTTATTTGCCCGTTCTAGAAAATCAAAAACTCCAAAAATATTTCAGTGTGTTTCTCTGAACTTCTTTTCTTTTTATTTGAGTCTTACCAAGGAGAAGACCATGATGAAAATGTTGAGTGGCTCTCATATGAATAACAGTTGAACTAATAAGAGCACATTTTACCCTGTCTTCTCCTGTTGAATAAATGTCTTGCAGATTCCAGCTTAGTCCATGGCACTCTTGCACTATTATTATTTTCATATTGTTCGGTCGTGCAAGTAAAAGTCAAAAATGACAACATCCGATGAACTGGCCGTGGCAGGGAGAAACTGGTATGAACTCGACTTGTTCTGTTTTTGTAAATATGTTTAACCTAGTAACCATGATTCAGCCCATTATGATTAAACATGTTTGCAATGACAATTAGAGATTATAGTTTCTCATACCATGCATAAGTAGCCGGGAGTTGATAATGATTTATCTTGGATATCAACATAGTGTTAAAATGATTGTGATGTAGTATGATGATATGGTATCCTCCTATGAATATTCGAGTGGCTTGACTTGGCACATGTTCATGCATGTAGTTGAATCAAAACCAACATAGCCTCTATGATATTTATGTTCATGGTGTCCATATCCTACTCATGCTAGTGTCCAATGTTACTTACGCATAATGCATGGTTATGATCGTTGTTGCTCTCTAGCTGGTCGTTTCTCAATCTAAATTGCTAGCCTTCGCCTGTACTAAGTGGGAACTCTGCTTGTACATCAAAAACCCTGAACCCAAAGTTATTCCAGATGAGTCCATCATACCTACCTATATGTGGTATTACCTTGCTGTCCTAAGTAAATTTGCATGTGCCACCTCTAAAAACTTCTAAAATTTATCCTTTTTGTGTGCCTGGATCGTTCGTGGAATGACAGGAGGTGGTCGGTATCTTCCTTGCTAAGCGGTTTATTCCCAGGTTGAGTGTTTATTCACTCGCCATCACACGAGAAAATGGGCGGTAATAGGGATGCCCGGTCCCAAACTGCAAACATGAAAAGGAGTTCATCTCTGAGATAATCAAACAAAAACTCCCAATGGAGTCAAAACCTTTACTTTTACCACTTGGGAACCGCCACTAGCGTGCTTAGCATGGAAGATGTTGATAACTGATGGTCGTGAAGTGAATAAGAAGGGTGCATGTCTCAAAATTTCATTTATCTCTATTTTAAAAATTGAGCTCTGGCACCTCTACAAATCACTGCTTCCCTTTGCGAAGGGACTATCTATTTACTTTTATGTTGTGTCACCACCTTCTAAAACAAGCGCCAGAAACTGAGTAGAGCATAGTTGTCATGATTTATGCATTATGTGTAGCTAATGTTGGGTGCATCATGAGTGGATCTTTTCTACCATGAATTATAATGTTTAGTCACTGCTTGAACTTTGGAGGTGCTCTGCATTCATGTTTTGTGGTCTTAGAAAGGGCTAGCGAGATACCACTATTGTCATATTATATCATGGTTGTTTTGACAACGTGTTGCTGTTTGAGATATTTTATTATTGCTCGCCAGCTGATTATGTCATTGATATGAGTCATTATAATCTTTAAGTGTTATTGTTGACATGGTTAGTTATAATGTTGGCTGAAAACCTAGGTGTTGTTTAAGCTTATTTATGCAAACAAGAGCAAAAGAGTTCATAAAAGTTTTTCTTTCTCACTTTCAGTTTATCAACTAAATTGCTTGACGACAAGCAAAGGTTTAAGCTTGGGGAAGTTGATACGTCTCCAACATATCGACTTTTTCTCATGCTTTTCCTCTTGTTTTGGACTCTAATTTGCATGATTTGAATGAAACTAACCCCGGACTGACGTTGTTTTTAGCATAACTACCATGGTGTTGTTTTTGTGCAGAAATAAAAGTTCCCGGAATGGAACAAAACTTTGCGAGGATTTTTTATATCAACAATAAGAATTTATGGATCCAAGACCTGTAGGAGAGGGGCACCTGGGTGGGCACAACCAACCAGGGCGCGCCCCCCTCTCCTGGCGCGCCCAGGTGGTTTGTACCCACCTGGTGGCCCCGCAGATGACCCTCCTGATACTATATAATCACATATTTCTAGAAAAAAATCATGGAGAAAGAATTATCCGCGATCCACGAGACGGAGCCGTCGCCAAGCCCTGTTCTTCCTCGGGAGGGCAGATTTAGAGTCCGTTTAGGGCTCCGGAGAGGGGGATCTTCGTTCTTCGTCATCACCAACCCATCTCCATCGCTAATTCCATGATGCTCACCATCGGGAGTGAGTAATTCCTTCATAGGCTCACTGGTCAGTGAGGAGTTGGATCAGATTCATCATGTAATCGAGTTAGTTTTGTTAGGGCCTGATCCCTAGTATCCACTATGTTCTTAGATTGATGTTGCTATGACTTTGATATGCTTAATGCTTGTCACTTTGGACCCGGGTGCCATGAACTCAGATCTGAACCGTTTATGAATTCATCATTATATCCATGTTCTAGATCCGATCTTTCAAGTTATAGTCACCTACTACGGTTATGATCCGACAACCCCGGAGTGACAACAACCGGGCCCACTCTTGGTGATGATCGTAGTTTGAGGAGTTCATGTATTCACTATGTGTTAATGCTTTGTTCCGGTTCTCTATTAAAAGGAGGCTTTAATATCCCTTAGTTTCCAATGTGGACCCCGCTGCCACGGGAGGGTAGGACAAAAGATGCCATGCAAGTTCTTTTAATAAAGCACGTATGACTGTTTACGGAATACATGCCTACATTATATCGATGAACTGGAGCTAGTGCCATATCGCCCTAGGTTATAACTGTCACATGATGAATATCATCCAACAACTCACTGATCCAATGCCTACGAATTTATCTCATATTGTTCTTGCTAAGTTACTAGTGTTGCTACTACTATCGTTACTGCTACAAATCACTGCTACCACTATTACTGTTACCGCTACTACTGCTGCGATCATCAAAACTATCATGCTACTATGCTACTAATCACTTTGTTGCAGATAATTAATCTCCAGGTGTGGTTGAATTGACAACTCAGCTGCTAATACCTTCAAATATTCTTTGGCTCCCCTTGTGTCGAATCTATAATTTTGGATTAAATACTTACCCTCGAAAACTGTTGCGATCCCCTATACTTGTGGGTTATCAGGGCATCACTCACCTTCAATATGTTGATGACACGATAATCCTAGTGGAGTTGAACGAGGTTTGTCTTGCCAACCTTAAGTTCATTTTGTTATGTTATGACACTTAAGAGCTAACGCATATAAATCCATGAAGAGTAGTGGAAAACTCCGCAGACACTGCAAACCAGAGGCCGCAATAAGGAAGCTGGCCCAAGCAGCAACTTATGAGTACATTATGGTGAAATGAACTAAATGTGGTTTTTATTATTAGAAAAATAAGACACATGCTCACCAAAAGGCAGGTTTAGAGGTGAAGTCGGTGGAGGCCAGTGTCACATCCTTAGTCTGGTAATGACCTAAGCTAGTTTTTCTTGTTTGCATCATGTCTAAAATTCAAATGAATTTAAAATGGGGTTTGATCAAACCCTAGCACCACATTGATAAACTAGGTCCCACCAAAGATGACCCATGAATCAAAGAGACATGACCGCAAGTCGAAGGTGAAAAGGGAAAAAAAACTATAAAGGGGCAAGATCTCGATTTCGATCCAACAATCCAGATCTTCCATGCGCGAGATCGAACGGTTGTTTTAGGAATCTAGGTTGAATGGTCCAGAGTTCCTGAGAGAATCTCCAATATATGATGTATAATAGGTTGTCCAAAAAATGTTTTAGGGCAGGAGCGAGAGTACGTTTTAGGTCACCAGCAAATTTTCTGCATCAGCAAATGATGTACAATAGTGCACTAGAAAATTTTCTGCCATAGTAGATGATGCAAAATAGGGAAACAACATTGCACATTTCAACATTTTCTAACTACAAATGTTTAAAGTTAAACATGAGTTCAAACTTAAAACATGAAAACAATGGTACTACAATAGACACACTACTCATCATTACTAGTTGGTTACCTTTGATCTAGTTTTAGATGTAGATAGTACTCACTCTTTCCTCAAGGGTGACCCTAGGTATCGAACCCATGGGAAGTTTTGCTATTAGACATGGATTCAAGCAAGTTATTATTCTCATAAGAAGTTTCCATTTCCGGGACTGAACAAATAGTAGTTTTGACAAATAGGGAGATCAAATAGATGGATATAGGCATGAGTATGAGGACTTTACTTACAACCTTATACTTGCACTTAGGATCTTACCTATGTACAAGTATAGAGGGCTGCAAGGCTTATGCCTCAGCCCATTGCCTCAAGGGGTTACGCACACATCGCAATCGAATCAAAGATGGAAAACATTGTAGATGACATTGATGGTAGATGAATCATTGGCATAAAGTATGGAAAACTATGGGAGAGTGGGTATGGAGATGGAGATGGCGATGATGATGGCAGTGGAGAGGGTTTCTGGGACAGATGATCCTTATTCTCTGTTGTGTATGGCGTGCCTTCGAGGTCGTTTCATTGTGAATAGGGCCTCACACGTTTTATGAAGGTTGATAGGGATGACATCACGGTGCCAGCGGTGCATGGTACGAGCGTACCAAACATCGTCTTCTCTTCTAGATAGCTTGTGGCGCCCCCTTTGATATGGCTTGATATAATATCATCATATTTCCATGTGTTGCTCCATTTCCTTCCCTTTTATGGTTCAAAACCTGTAGAAACAAACTATACAAAGGGATTTGCAATGTTTTGCATTTATTAGTCCTTAGTGATAAAATCAAAGTGATTATCTCGAAATGCCCGGTTTAAACAATGGTGTAATGAGTGTACAAAATACACTCACCACTATGAGTGCGAGGTTGTCCCAATCAATGCCGTCGTCCAACTCAAGCTGGATAACCCGTGAGTGGCCTTCCTCATCCTCTTCTTGATCGTCCTCTCATTCTTGTGCTCCTCATTTCCCCTGGCGAAGACTTCACACTTCACCTCCACTAGGTGCGGATTGGCCTCGACCTCGCCATAGACACCACATCACTCCCATGGGCGGTGCGCTACTCCATGACTAGACGATATTCCTTATCCTCTTTGCCAGACACAAAATGCACATCAGAAGCGAGGAACTCCGGTCGGAACATCGGGGAAGTTGCGCTCGGACCTCGGCTGACGAAACCTCAAAGCCACGAGCTCGTACCCATGGGTGGCGATCTCCGGCGTGTCATAGGTGTTGAGCCACGTCCGGCGCTCGTCAAATGGAATTTTGACGGTGTAGCGGCCAGGCTGCCGGAACCGAACGTCGCAGAAACCCGTGTTGCTTGCGGGGCGGCGGCGCGACGGCCGATTTAGTCGATGCACATGATGGATCTGGCGTTGGGCGGTGTAGTGGTCGCACGAGCCGATGTTGTGGTGGCGGTGGTGGCCGAAATCGTTCGACACGACGGACCATGCGGTGGCGGCTGAATGGGATGGTGCAGCGGTCGATTCGGTCGGTGTGGAGCGCGGTGGGGGAGGGGTTCATGGTTCCAACGCGGGACGATGCAATGATGGTGGCTGGAATCGGTAGATGTGGCGGCCGATGCGGTGGCAGTCGATTCAGTCGATCTGGAGAGCGGGGCGGGAAGATACAAAGGTGAAGGGCAGAGACGCGTGGATCTGGCGCTCGACGGTGGCCGGAATCAGGGGTGGCACCGACGCACAGAGGCACCCGCCGCAGCGTGAATGTTTCACAATGGCGATTGGGTCGCTCGTGGCTACATTTATTGTTATTTGCAGCACTTAGAGGCAAAATATAGGGCCGCCCTAAATTTTTTTTGCAGTTAGGACACTCCTAGAGCTGTGAGCAACATATACTGATAGGACAACTGGTAGAGCTGTGTTTTGTTCTCTAAATGCCTAAAAACGATTTTTTGGCACTAGCATTACTTTGCATTATCCCTCGGAGAGAGCATGAGACAGCCCCATTTCTTCCCAGTTCTACCTATGGGATCTTGTTCTCCCTGCAACCGGGCCTCACGGAAAACCCGTGCCAGCGGACCCGCCCCATGCTAGCACGGCACGGCACCCGCAGCGGCCGGTCCAAATGGACGGTGAGAGCCGCAACGCGACACGCCCGGCACAGTCAGCAAAGGGAGAGCGCGCGCACGGCGCACGCACGCTCGGACGAAGGGACGGTGCGATCGATCGATCGATTCGATCCCTCCCCCCTCACTCAACCACAGTAGCACTCTGCCATACTATCACGCACGCACTCCAGTCACACCTCCCACGAAGAACCAACAGGAGGCGCGGATCCCACCGATAAATAACCCCGCCTCGCCGCTCCTCCCCAAAATCAATCACCGATCGCTCGGGGTTCCCGGCATGACAATGATGGCCATGCCCGAGGCGCCCTGCCTCTGCGCGCGCCCGTCCCTCGCCGCGCGCGCGAGGCGGCCGGGGTCGGGGCCGGCGCCGCGCCTGCGACGGTGGCGACCCAATGCGACGGCGGGGAAGGGGGTCGGCGAGGTGTGCGCCGCGGTTGTCGAGGCGGCGACGAAGGTAGAGGACGAGGGGGAGGAGGACGAGCCGGTGGCGGAGGACAGGTACGCGCTCGGCGGCGCGTGCAGGGTGCTCGCCGGAATGCCCGCGCCGCTGGGCGCCACCGCGCTCGCCGGCGGGGTCAATTTCGCCGTCTATTCCGGCGGAGCCACCGCCGCGGCGCTCTGCCTCTTCACGCCAGAAGATCTCAAGGCGGTGGGGTTGCCTCCCGAGTAGAGTTCATCAGCTTTGCGTGCGCCGCGCGCCCCTTTTTTGGGCCTGCAATTTAAGTTTTGTACTGGGGCAAATGCTGCAGGATAGGGTGACCGAGGAGGTTCCCCTTGACCCCCTGATGAATCGGACCGGGAACGTGTGGCATGTCTTCATCGAAGGCGAGCTGCACAACATGCTTTACGGGTACAGGTTCGACGGCACCTTTGCTCCTCACTGCGGGCACTACCTTGATGTTTCCAATGTCGTGGTGGATCCTTATGCTAAGGTGATCATACATTAGCTTTACCTGCATCTTGGTATTTACAGTAGAAATTGTTACGAGGACGCTTATTTGCTGCCTTTTGTGTTGCTCCAGGCAGTGATAAGCCGAGGGGAGTATGGTGTTCCAGCGCGTGGTAACAATTGCTGGCCTCAGATGGCTGGCATGATCCCTCTTCCATATAGCACGGTATGCCTGATTGCTGAAAATATCGGCTGCATTTGTTTCTCTCTTTTTCTCATATTTTTCTCCTGTCTTTCACTTGTACTACGTTGCCTCAGACAGTCATGATCAAAGAGAGCAGTGTTATTAGACATTTGTAGTTGTCTGCTGACTTTGACGAAAACTTGTAATTTATGTTGTTAAAGGTCCTTGAATCATATTTTTTTATACTATTATGTTTGCAAGTGGAAGTGAAGTGAAATTGCATCTAGTATTTGTTGTTGTTGTCTTAGCCGTTTAATTGGACATGCAGTAAAAAGGTTTGCATCTGCAGTTTGATTGGGAAGGCGACCTACCTCTAAGATATCCTCAAAAGGACCTGGTAATATATGAGATGCACTTGCGTGGATTCACGAAGCATGATTCAAGCAATGTAGAACATCCGGGTACTTTCATTGGAGCTGTGTCGAAGCTTGACTATTTGAAGGTACAGTTGTACTTGCTGATTACATAGGATAATTTTTTAAAGAAAGCTACATATTAGCCAGAATTTGGGTTATTACAAAAACTACTGCTATAGCAGTTACATGCTCATTATCGAGGAGATGCTCACACGCATCTTATTTGGATTTAATACCCAATTCTGTAATCATGACTAAATATGTTTTCCCAGATCTGCTTATGAATTCCGTATTATTTAATATTGGACTGTTCCCTCTACAGGAGCTTGGAGTTAATTGTATTGAATTAATGCCCTGCCATGAGTTCAACGAGCTGGAGTACTCAACCTCTTCTTCCAAGTAAGGACTTGAATTTAGTATTAGCCTGCCAGCACTGTTGGAGTGAGAGTTCATACACATTTTGTGCCTGCATAACTGATATTTGTTCAAACTATTTTTTAGCAGTCACTCAACAGTTATATATATATGATCTATACCGGCTGCTGCTAATGATGTTAATATTTCGCAAGTACCTAAGCTAGATTTTTCTCCATGAAACATCAATCCATAATTGAAATTGGTCACAACAGTTGAATAGTTGATAGCTGAAAATGAAATCCAGCATGCTACTGTCTTGCCATCTCCAGACTTGCTAACATGAATTTTGTCTGCCTACCTGTCATTTGTACCAACGTTCCCAATTGCCCTCTCATTATTCGTGTGTACCATGCATATGTGTTTTAACATGATTATTGTTGGCTATATTTCTCTTTGGAAACATGACCAATTTATCACTGTTTTGTATAAACTGCTTGTTTTCTTATCAGGATGAACTTTTGGGGATATTCTACCATAAACTTCTTTTCACCAATGACAAGATACACATCAGGCGGGATAAAAAACTGTGGGCGTGATGCCATAAATGAGTTCAAAACTTTTGTAAGAGAGGCTCACAAACGGGGAATTGAGGTAAGCAAGTCGTATGAGTTAGTTGCTCCTTTTGAACTTATCAATTTGATGCGAAGAAATGTTACTGTTAGGTGATCCTGGATGTTGTCTTCAACCATACAGCTGAGGGTAATGAGAATGGTCCAATATTATCATTTAAGGGGGTCGATAATACTACATACTATATGCTTGCACCCAAGGTGACAGATCTTTCTTGCTGCATAATTGTTCTTTCATAGATGTATAGAGTATAGATGTGTTATGTAGTAGTTCTTTTTCAAGGGGATTATGTTCATGCAGGGAGAGTTTTATAACTATTCTGGCTGTGGGAATACCTTCAACTGTAATCATCCTGTGGTTCGTCAATTCATTGTAGATTGTTTAAGGTACAGATATACATTTTACTTCTAGAACTACTTTTCATTTCTTTCGCTGCTTGTCATTTTGATATGATTAATTTGCAAGCTTGTGGGGGTAAATCTTTTGGTCAGCATATTGTATCTTTAAATGTCACCAATACTAATGTCCTGGTGCTTATTGATTTGGCATCTTCAAATTCTTTTTCTCCAGTGAAAAGGGAAAAATCTACTGTATGTCTCGTCAACTAATTTACTTTTATTTTGCAGATACTGGGTGACGGAAATGCATGTTGATGGTTTTCGTTTTGATCTTGCATCCATAATGACCAGAGGTTCCAGGTAATTTGTATTTATTGTTTGTTTGCGTGTTGCCTTTTCAGAAGATTCTTAAAAGAATGTTTCTTTTACAAGTCTGTGGGATCCAGTTAACGTGTATGGAGCTCCAATAGAAGGTGACATGATCACAACAGGGACACCTCTTGTTACTCCACCACTTATTGACATGATCAGCAATGACCCAATTCTTGGAGGCGTCAAGGTACTTGTTTCATCCAACACCTGTTGTCTGTGTGCATTCAATTGTTTTAATATGGTAATGATCAATTTCCCAATGCTGATAAGGAAAAAAAAATGCAAGTAGCTCTCTTTATCTGCTTCTTGTGAGTTATGCTAAACATGTAGATACTATATTTCAACTGTATATACTTGACATATTATTGCTTCCTTTGGAGGCTCTCTTATTCCTTTCCCCCGTTGCAATTATAGCTCATTGCTGAAGCATGGGATGCAGGAGGCCTCTATCAAGTAGGTCAATTCCCTCACTGGAATGTTTGGTCTGAGTGGAATGGGAAGGTAAGCTACCTGTTAAAAGTTTGATTGGCAAATACTGATAGAAATATAACTTATATTTGTGACATATATAGATAAAGCAAAGTAATACGCATTCCACCTGAACTTTAAAGGGGCACGCAGAATTATCCCGCATCTGTCTACAAGAATGATAACACATGTGCTGAATAGTGAAGTACTACTTGTCAAATGTCTGAATGAATGCACTAACTCTTGTGGGTGTCAACCGAGCAAGAAATATTTGAGTTTTCTGCAAGAAATTGTTCATGTTGTGCTGTATTATACTCCCTCCGTCCGAAATTACTTGTCGGAGAAATGGATGTATCTAGACGTATTTTAGTTCTAGATACATCCATTTTTATCCATTTCTGCAACAAGTAGTTCCGGATGGAGGGAGTATCATTTAACAAATATATGCATGTTCGAAGTAAATCCCCACGAATAAGCACAGAAGACGATATTGCTTTTTGACTTGCAACACCTAAACCTCATTGTTTTCTCCTAGGATTTTGGGTGTTTGAAGCAAGCAGCTGGATGATATTTAATTTACCTTTACCTTTATTTGTAGCTTGATTTGAGGGTGCGACAAAGGTTTTCGCTTAGTAGTATTTTGTAAATTATTATAGTTTATATATATACTCCTCATTTGGGCACTTCCGTACTGGTCCCATAGAAAATAAAAATGGAATTGTGAATTCTGGGTGTCTGGCCAATAATTATTGACAACACTGCTGCGCATTTGGTTTTTATCAGGGAATGAAAAATTGAAATCGGTAAGAAACATTGCGATATTAAGCTTGTACTTCCTCCGTTCCTAAATATAAGTATTTTTAGAGATTTCTATATGGACTACATACGGATGTATATAGACGTATTTTAGAGTGTAGATTCACTCATTTTGCTTTGTATGTAGTCCATATTAGAATCTCTAAAAAGACTTATATTTAGGAACGGAGGGAGTATATGCTAATGCTGGTGGATCTTTAAGAGGGAACATATGATCTTGTGCATCCATTTCAACTAAACAAATATGTTGCACATCTCCCACGTCACTTACTAGCTATTTCATCCAAGTACTAACTTGTGTGGTTGTTTCCTCAGTACCGGGACATTGTGCGTCAATTCATTAAAGGCACTGATGGATTTGCTGGTGGTTTTGCCGAATGTCTTTGTGGAAGTCCACACCTATACCAGGTAAGTTGTGGCAATACTTGTAAATGAGTTGAGTGAATGTCACCTGGATTTTTTATATATACCACATGATGATACACATCTAAATATATAACAATCATAGTGTATGCATATGCATTTGGCTAAGAAGTATTAGTGTATACACTAGTGCTATATATAGGTTTTAACACCCAACTTGCCAATGAAGGAACATAGGGCTTTCTAGTTATCTTATTTATTTGTCCGGTGAATAATCCACTGAAAAATTCCAGCCATGTCATTTTTTAGGGGGGGAGAAGAAACTATATTGATTTGCCCCCCTAAAAGAAGCCATCTCAGAATTCATAGGTAAGTTGCTTTTCTGTAAAGAAAGGAAAACGACTTCATACTTTCTATCGGTGCTAACTTAGCTCGATGTATATTTGTAAGATGAATGCCAAATTTAATTTGTCGGATAATTTGATCTGTTATTCACATACTTTCTAGTTATCTTATTTATTTGTCCGGTGAATAATCCACTGAAAAATTCCAGCCATGTCATTTTTTAGGGGGGGAGAAGAAACTATATTGATTTGCCCCCCTAAAAGAAGCCATCTCAGAATTCATAGGTAAGTTGCTTTTCTGTAAAGAAAGGAAAACGACTTCATACTTTCTATCGGTGCTAACTTAGCTCGATGTATATTTGTAAGATGAATGCCAAATTTAATTTGTCGGATAATTTGATCTGTTATTCACAAATTTCTATTTGGTTTCTCTAGAAATCAAACCAGTAACTTGTTATTGGCACTGCAACTTCTTATTGATTAATCAGGCAGGAGGAAGGAAACCTTGGCACAGTATCAACTTTGTATGTGCACATGATGGATTTACACTGGCTGATTTGGTAACATATAATAAGAAGTACAATTTACCAAATGGGGAGAACAACAGAGATGGAGAAAATCACAATCTTAGCTGGAATTGTGGGGAGGTAATTCTGAACTCTCCTTTTTTTTTTTTTGAAATTTTCATGCTTTACATAATAGTTGAATGGCTGACAAATGTCGTTGTATGGTTCTCTCTCTACCTAAACCGTTAAGGCAGTAAGAGTTTCCCTACAAGATCTCTTTGTTCGTATAATTATATTTTCTAGAGAAAAGTTGCCTTCAATTTTGTGCACACGGCAGTACAGGAATTGTGGTTATAAATATTGATACAGGCTGACCACCGTTACTAATTTGGGAACAATAAGCACATTTTTTTTAATAGCAAAGGCATCACCCTGGTTCCATTTCCAACGAAATCACAGTATCCGAACCATAAGTTTTACAAGTATGCGTAGAGAGAAATAAAGTATCAACCCGGCAGAAACAGTTGTTTCAGGCGCAAAGAGAAAAGGAAACGATATGCTCTATTACATCAACCTTTTAGAATTTAGGGACGACCAGCATCATCCCATCTTCAATCAACTGGAGCGAGGTCACCTCCAATCTTCTCAGCAGCCTCAGAGTGGTTACCTCCCAAGCAAGTGCATCCGCATCCATCATCTGAGGGTTGGGCACATGCCATGAGCACAATCACCTGAATTTGATGAATTTTCCTCTGTTTACCTTGCAGCAGACCCCTGCCGTATAAATGGTTTTAAATGACAGCATGTTCTTTCAGTTTGGAGCAAAATTTGTGCAATTGCAAAGAAGCTTTAGAATCATGTGTAACATGCACTTACATTTCATGTGAACAATATAGGAAGGAGAATTCGCAAGATTGTCTGTCAAAAGATTGAGGAAGAGGCAGATGCGCAATTTCTTTGTTTGTCTCATGGTTTCTCAAGTAAGACTTATATCTGATCTCTTTAATTTTTGAGATTGCCTGTTTTTCACAATGGCATGTGTTGTCAGGCGAAACATCCAATCCCAATATTAATAGAGCCAACATGAAGGGATTGCTTATCTGAGATATCTGCCAAAGTTAAATTCTTACATTCACCTTCTTCAGTATTTCAGACCTTCTAAGCATTTTCATTTTTTTTGAATTGTTAGGGAGTTCCAATGTTCTACATGGGTGATGAATATGGCCACACAAAAGGGGGCAACAACAATACATACTGCCATGATTCTTATGTCAGTACAATTTGGTCACATATTGTTGTTCTAAGTAACTATCTTCAAATCTTTGCATTCATCCGTCATGGCTCTTCTGTAGGTCAATTATTTTCGCTGGGATAAAAAAGAACAATACTCTGAGTTGCACCGATTCTGCTGCCTCATGACCAAATTCCGCAAGTAAGTATTTCCGTTGAATAATTTCTGTGTAGAACCACTGAAGGTGCCTCCAAACGCTAAGCAAGAAGCAATGTCAATTTCACACCCTAATCAAGTTGGTGTTGTCTATTTGTGTATTTGATCTGCTGCACTGTAGGGAGTGCGAGGGTCTTGGCCTTGAGGACTTTCCAACGGCCAAACGGCTGCAGTGGCATGGTCATCAGCCTGGGAAGCCTGATTGGTCTGAGAATAGCCGATTCGTTGCCTTTTCCATGGTACTCATATAGTTCTGACACTTCACTATAGTTGTTTTAAAAAAGAAAATTTAACTCAAAAGTAAATTATGGAGAGTTTTAGAAGTAACAAATATCTTTATGTATCTCATCACAGAAAGATGAAAGACAGGGCGAGATCTATGTGGCCTTCAACACCAGCCACTTACCGGCCGTTGTTGAGCTCCCAGAGCGCGCAGGGCGCCGGTGGGAACCGGTGGTGGACACAGGCAAGCCAGCACCATACGACTTCCTCACCGACGACTTACCTGATCGCGCTCTCACCATACACCAGTTCTCGCATTTCCTCTACTCCAACCTCTACCCCATGCTCAGCTACTCATCGGTCATCCTAGTATTGCGCCCTGATGTTTGAGAGACCAATATATACAGTAAATAATATGTCTATATGTAGTCCTTTGGCGTATTATCAGTGTGCACAATTGCTCTATTGCCAGTGATCTATTCGATCCACAGATACATGTGCAAACTGCAAAGTTTCTGGTAATCAGAGAAGTTTTTCCTGACGACCAAGCTACTATAACATTCATTGGCAATGGAGCAAAAACAAAATGCACAGAGCATGCTTTTCTATCAGTGACACTGAAGGAAGACGAACGATCCACACCGCAGTCAGCAGGGCAGCATAAGGAAGGTAGAAGAAGCAGCAAAACGATGAGAAGATCTCCAGCTCGATCTGCTTGCTGTGCATGCCTGTGTCGATCATGATTCGGTGCTTTCAGGATATGTGATGCATCTGTAGACCCTGCATCTCTGGCATAAGATGTACCCTGCCTGCAGCAACAAGGGACTCCGGTTGGTCGCCGGCGCCGGAGCTGAAGAAGAGGATGGAAATTAAGGTAGGAGAAAGAAGAGAGAACTCACGGCCTTGCAGGTCGGGCAGCGGCGGTAGATCCGGGGGCTGCTCTCGGACTTGACGTTGTTCTTCTTCCCCTTGCAGAAGTCGCACAGCAGCCACCCCGTGCCGCCGCACCCTTCTTCGCACTCTACACCTTCTTCCTTGGGACAACAGCGCAGACGGCAGGTGAGAATTGTTAGCTTGGAGGAGCAGGTGCATAACTTAAGCTAGTCAGATAGTCATGGATCACTGCGAGGCTTGAGAGATGCTAACCTCCATGTCCATGTCCGCCTCCACCTCCGGCGGGGCCGCCTCTGCCGCCGCGGCCACGGCGACCTCCCTGCGGACGGACACGCAGCCGATCCTCCTCGGTTGCCGAGACAGCGACCCCAATGCCGGGGACGGCAGCGGCGGCGATGGGTTGTGGCACCAACCGTGCAGGCTCGTCGCGCTGCACCACTGCACAGCCATTCTCTTCCTTTCTCAGCCTCGCCTCACCACCGCACCCTCCGGATAAAATCGCGAGGGAAAGGTAGGGAAGATTTTTTTCTGAAACTATGATGATTTTTATAGCAAATTCAAAAACTATACGACCTAATGCATAAAAATCGAAACTATGACCCCGTCGGCCTTCTGTTGGCCGAAGAGGGACTTTTCGGTCTACCGTTGGCCGAAGTGGGCTCTTCAGCCTCCCGTTGGCCGAAGATTACCCAAATGGGCCGAAGATAGTATCTTCGGCTTCCCGTTGGCCGAAGAGCACTTTTCGGCTTCATGTTGGCCGAAAAGTGTCAGGGGCACAAAACGTAATTAAGATGGCCTCAAATGAAAAAGTTATCAACATGAAAAATCTTCGTCTCGTCGAAACAGTTGATTTTGATATAAAAATCGTCTTAATCCGAGGTCATATGCAACCTATAGAGCCAAAACAAGGTCAGGGGCAGAAGCTACAGAGTTACTTCGGACAGACCGAATGGATGTCAGAAAATTTTTTACGAGACATCCGGTGCACTCGGTGAGGCCGTGTGGAATATAGAAGAGTACGCAAGTTTGGTCACGTTCACTCTGTGAGACCGAACCAAACCACTCGGAGGTTCCGAATGGATCCGAAAAATTACCAAAGATTCCTGTCCGAGTTAAAGTTAGGATTTTTGATCCGAAAATTGTTTGTCTGCACCTGGAGGACTGTTTGCGTACCGCGCTTTCGGCCGGGTCTCCTTCGACGTGAGCTACGGTGCATCACCCCAGCGTTGAGGGTACACGGTGACATTTTTGTGTGCATCACCCCCGACGTCGAGGGTGCACGGTGACGGACCTGAGAGGTGACCATTGCCTCTACTTTTATGGTGGATGACGCCACCGCCGAAAGTTTTCGTCTCAATTCCTGCCATTGCAACAGAGACATTTCTTCAATGCCGGCATATGTCTTCCCGGTGCAGATGAACAATGCCCACATCGATTTATGAGGCGGCTGGACTCCCCGTACAATAAAAGGACTAAAATTCTATCCAAAAATCTTTGGAGATTTTTCGGAGCCTCCGAGTGGTTTGGTTCGGTCTCACCGAGGGAACGTGACCAAATTTGTGTACTCTTCTGTATTCCAACGGTCTCACCAAGTGCATCGGGTGTCTCGTGACAAGTTTTCTGACATCCATTCGGTCTGTCTGAAGTAACTCTGCAGCTTCTGCCCCTGACCTTGTTTTGACTCTACAGGTTGCATACGATGTCGGATTAAGACGATTTTTATATCAAAATCAACCGTTTCGACGAGACGAAGATTTTTCATGTTGATAACTTTTTCATTTGACGCCATCTTAATTATGTTTTGTGCCCCTGACACTTTTCGGCCAACGGGAAGCCGAAAAGTGCTCTTCGGCCGCTCAAGAGCCCACTTCGGCCAACTGTAGGCCGAAAAGTCCCACTTCGGCCAACGATAGGCCGAAAAGTCCCTCTTCGGCCAACAGAAGGCCGACGGGGCCATAGTTTTGATTTTTATGCATTAGGGCGTATAGTTTCCGAATTTGCTATAAAAATCATCATAGTTTCAAAAAAAAATCGGTAGGGAAAGGATCCCGCCTCTGACACCTCGGCCCCATGCAGGTCCACATCGGCCAGATCACGACCGCCACGAGTCAAACCGCAAAGCCTGACATCCAGGCCCGCGCAAAATCTTCGTTCGCTGCTTCTACAAGTCGCCTCGAGTCAACACTCTTCACCAGATCTCGCCGCCGCGTCCTCCATGCCGTCGTCGCACCATCACCACCACCATTGCCTTGTCCTCCTCCTCCTCTTCCTTGTTGCCGTCACACTCTCCGCCGTCGCGGCACTCGGAGGAGGAGAAGAGGCGGCCTGCGACGCGGAGTCCCCGCAGGAGGAGGACCTGCGGCCGGACCGGCTCACGGTGCTCCTGAGCGGCTACTCGGAGCGGCGGCTCCCGCTCCTCCGCGCCATCGCGGGAGCCTACGCCGCACACCCGCTCGTCCTCGCCGTCGTCGTGCTCTGGTGCAACCCCTCCACGCCGGACGACCGCCTCCTCCTCCCGCGCTTCCCGCCGGGCGTGTCCCTCCACCGCACCGCCTCGGCCTCCCTCAACTCCCGGTTCCTCCCGCACCCGTCCATCCGCACCGCCGCAGTGGCCGTCGCCGACGACGACGTCCTCCCCAACGCCGCCGCGATCTCCTTCGCGTTCGTCGCCTGGCAGCAGCGGGCCGCCCGCCCAGGCACCCTCGTTGGCTTCTTTCCGAGGTCCCACCACCTGGACCTCGCCCGCGGGAGGTGGGCGTACACCGCGCCGCAGCCCGGCCGCTATTCCATGGTGCTCACCAAGTTCCTCGTCCTCGGCGTGGACCTCCTCCGGAAGTACTCCTGCTCCCCGGAGCTCGCGGCGGCGCGCGCCGTGGTGGACCGGGAGCGCAACTGCGAGGACATCCTCATGAACTTCGTGGCCGCCGAGGTGTCCGGGGAAGGGCCGGTGCTGGTGGAGGCCGGCAGCATCAGGGACTGGGGCGACCCGAGGAACGACGCCAACACTGGCACCGGCGTGGAGGGCGGCGACGCGGCGATGAAGGCCGTGGGGCTGAGCTCGAGAGGCGGCGTGGGGCACTGGGAGAAGCGAGGGGAGTGCATCACGCAGTTCCACCGGCTGCTAGGGAGGATGCCGCTGCGGTACAGCTACGGGAAGGTGGTGGAGGCGGCCGTCGCCGAGCAGGGACTGTGTAGCAAAGGTGGCCGTCTCGTCCGGTGCGACCAGGAGTAGTCGGCTTTGGCGTGGCCTGCTTTGCTGCGCTATTGTTGGGTTTATAAAAAGAAACTCATCGTGTTTTAAAATTAGATGCGTTATTTTTTTTAAAGTCAAACATTTTTAAGTTTGATATTGTGGTTGTCGGCAATTTTGGCTGTGAATTTGGTCAAAGTTAAATGTTTTTTTAAGCACGTCTAAGCATACCAAAACTTTATAGAATGCAGAATTAAAATTATAAGAAACTGCCACTCATTGCGAACAACGAGGGTCGCACACACCACACCACGGTTGATCAAGTCCACAGACGGACAACACCGCAAAGCAAGCTACAACACAAAAAAACATATCCTCAGCTGACACACACACCGCGTCGCGACGACGCCGGACATTTCCGAAGACCACCTCTTTCCGTAGAACATCTCCTGTCGACGCACCATCCACACTGAGCGCCTAAGAAGAAGTGGCAAGCGGAAGGCATGACTTGCTCCCATCTGAGGGAGACACCGGCGATGAGCGTACATAGCGCCGCAAAGTACCAGAAAGAGGATAGCGGCGAACACCGGAGGATCGCAATAAGGACCCAGTCGTGTCTCCACAAAAGCTCCCAACAGAGATACGACGTCGATGACGCCGTCAATGTGACGATCCAACTGAATCAAGGCTTTGGCCCAGAGACAGCTACCAACTCCAAGATGTGAGGGGCAAGGTGAACACGCCTCGGCGACGCCTCCAAGAAGGGGATGACACCCACGGGTGCCATCGCCATCGGCCTGATAGGAGCCAAGCAAGATTTTCATCCGCGCATTGCACATCACCACGCTTCTTGAAATCTGGCAACACCGTCCAATTAGCCTCGCACCGCCGCTACCGCAACTCTAAGCAGAAGCAGTCGCAAAAGCCGAAGACCGACGACCGGCTGCACAACAAAGAGGAACTCGGTGACCGCACCAAACTCCCAGCCTGGACAGAAACCACAACCGCCCGCACCTCTGGCAAGATCCAAGACCACCCACAGCAGTCGTCGCCAACCAAAGGACGGCCTTGCGACGGCCGGAACAGAACCTCACGAAGCACCAAGCATCGCCACCGGGAGAGCACCGCCGCTCACCACATCGCACAGAGGTGACCGACCACTCGCTGCTCACCAAGACTCCATCTTGGCCGAGCCATACAGTTGTCGCCACCACCAACCTATTCGTGGGCTCGCGCCACTGCCTTCAAACGTCTTCGCCGACACCATAGCTCACCATCTCACCACCGCCAACTCTGTCTGGGCCCGCCGCCCAACCGAGCCTCCCGCCGAGCATCGGCAGCCAGCCCTCACTCCCAGCCAGCGCAGATCTGACCGGATCAAGCACCGCTGCGAAAAACGCCGCGCCGCCACCAGCCTGCGTGCTCCACCGTGACGCGCCGCCACCTGCCAGCAGGCCGCGCCGCCCCTCACCGCCACCGCCTGCGCACGCCACCCGTTGCGCCAGGCCTCCGAGCTCCGCCGACGCTCCCGAATAAGGAGCCCCCCGCGGCCCCTGATCCAAGCGAGGGAAAAGGAGATCCCGCCTCCGCAGACGCCGCGCGGGCTTTGCCTGGCGGCGCCCGCTGGTGGCAACCGGGGGAGGGGGGAGGGTGGGGGTTGGGTCCGTCGGCTAGGGTTGGGCACCCGGGCCACGGGATGGGGGGAGGCGACACGGGGCTGGGGAGGAAGACAGGGGTGTCTCGAGTTAAAGGAAATTGACTTTCCAAAAATCTAACACCCTTTATATTTTGGAATTGATGTAATATTTAGTCTGGGTGGCAGTGAGATGATGGAGTGCGTATTTTTATAATACGATGTTTGGTGGGTCTTTCCAGGTGTGATTCTGTGTTATCCGCTAATAAACACATATTTATGCGGGGAAATTTCTGCATTGATAGCTGCATGTATTATATTGGTACTACAGTATCACATGGTGGCGTTTCTTTTTTCTAGATGATGGGAGGAAGCACGTGATTTGTATGTTTTTATAGGCCGATTGCCGCTGATTGATTTGGAGAAAAATCATTGGCCCGACCAAAATCGTAAACCAAATCCATACCTCTATTGAATTGAAGAGCTTCAAAATAGGGAATATAATGAATTAACATAATTGAATGGGAGAGCTCCTTAAGAAATTGTTGACCCGATCAAAATTAGTGACTCAATTTTAAATTGAAGACCTCAATTAATTGTGACGCATTAAAAATTAGAAAACACAATGTATAGTATATAAAACAATTAAATGAGATAGCATTGAGAAATTGTTGACCCGATCAAAATCGAATGACCCAATTTTAATTGTAAACCTCAACTGATTGTGAGCTCTTTAAAATTAGGGAACTTAGTGTTATAGAGGATATATGGTTGCTAGCCTTCAGTGACGTGATCAGTGCACAATCTGACGGACTGTACTCCTGTAGCAGTAGAAATTGCGGCAGGACAACAATGTCGACGACATTCAGACTGCTAAATCAAAACTTAGTACTCTGACGGATTGTACCAAACTACCAATGGTGCGCTTTTTACGTGTTCTGACATAAGGCGAAACTTCTTCGTCGATTTGGAAGTGGAACCATGATCTTGCTCGAAGAAGTGTGCAGATTTTTTACCTATGCGACACGGGTTTCTGTTTGAATTTGATTTGTAAGCACGTTTTCACACGAGAGAGTTGTGGGCAAGGAGGCGGTTGCAGCGTCCCGTTGTGCCGCTGAATTAAAATCAGGCCTCCGATCAGGATCGGGTGGCTGGTTTGGGCGATGGGCTCCCCGCTCCCGCTTACAAAATTTAGTCCCACTTCTCCCTACATCGCAGGTAGTGGGCGTTCGTGGGCGCCTGGCTGTCCATTTCCATTCTCCCCCTCTTCTGAACACGCGCGGCGAGAAGCGACAGACAGCAGCCAAGCAGAGCGGAATCCCGCTGAGAGCCGGCCTGCGATTGGCATGGTCGCGGTGGCCTTCAGTGGCAGCCGCGGTGGAGGAGGACGACGACGATGCAGCCGCGCGGTGGCGGTGACCGGGTGGCCGTGAGGAAGGGGCCGTGGACGGCGGAGGAGGACGAGGTGCTGCACCAGCACGTCCGCGAGCACGGCCCCCGCGAGTGGAGCTCCATTCGATCCAAAGGCCTCCTCCCCCGCACTGGCAAGTCCTGCCGCCTCCGCTGGGTCAACAAGCTTCGCCCCGACCCAAGACGTACGTAATCCGCTATCCCGCCTCTCCTCTTCCATTTTCCTCTGGCTCCATGAAGCTTCTTTCGTCTTCCTCCCCGCTGCGCCGGGCTTCCAGTTTCGACCCGCCTGTGGCGTACTCAAGGGCGCCGTGGTTTTGTTCTGTGTGAAGGGGGTGCAAGTTCTCGTCGGAGGAGGAGCGGGTGGTGATCGACCTGCAGGCGCAGTTCGGGAACAAGTGGGCGAGGATCGCGACGTACCTGCCCGGCAGGACGGACAACGACGTCAAAAACTTCTGGAGCACGCGGCAGAAGCGCCTCGCCAGGATCCTAAGGGCGCCGCTGCCCCGCAGGAGGTCAGCCTCAGCCGCCGCCAAACACAGCGGCGGCGTCGGCGGCGTAGGCGCTGCTTCATCTTCTGCGGCGTCGAACTCTCATGAGGCGGCAGCGGCACGCGCTTCTGAGGTGACCCTCTTCTCTTGCTTGCTTTCTCTGAAGAAAAACTGAAATGGATTTGTTGCTTCTGAACTGGACAGCGATCACCCTGTTTCTGAACCTGATTTTGCGCCTCTGTTTTTTCCTGAAATGATCGAGCGACACCTATTCCTCCTGATTTGGGCGGCATAATTACACATTGGTACCTTTTGTTTACTTCTTCTTTTGGTTGACAACAGTTCGACACCAACTCTAATATGCATATTTGGCCATTAGTTTTATAGATTCACATCTTAGTAAAAGTTGACGAAAATTACAAATTCAAGTGGTCATGTGTGTGTGAAGTGATCAAATTTTCCTCTAATTTCACTACTGAAATTTATAATCTTCAAGTTGTCAATGTTTACATAAGAAATAACACAACGTTTTAGTTCAATTAAAACACACTAAAACAACATTTATATAAGACTCGTGTGGACAGATTTCCCCAAGTAGTTTCGAGCCAGTATGATATCTAGAAGAAATACATGTGCATTTTTTCCATTCTCGAACTCAGTCATGCTGCCATTTTATGTGTAATCTGAAGCCTTGAACTGTTGCACATTTCGCCCCTGTGTGGCAGGATCAGTATCGCTGCTTCGGCATGATCCCCTTCCGACAGACGACAATGCACCAGCACCACATCGGCGAGAGCAGCCAAGAACCACCACTCGCGGCTAACCAATATGCAGGCGCGCCATTCTCCGGAGCCGAATCCGTCCTGCCGTTTCCCCTCGGGTTGGCCGCCATGGACGTCGCCGCGGGATGCAGCAGCTCGTACGGCGGCGCTTCGGAAGTTCACCAACCGCTGCCCTTCCTCTACGCCGCTGACCCTGCGCCCATGGTTGATTCGGGAGGTCTCGTCTTCCACGGGAACGCACTGATCGACGGCGGCGTCGGCGTGGCTTACCTGGAGCCGAAATCGGGACCGGAGCATTACCTGGAGCCGAAACCGGAGCCGGTGCATTACTTGGAGCCGAAACCGGAGCAGCAGACGCCGCCCCGGTTCTTTGGGCTGGAGGAGGAAGTCGACGACTACGGCCTCGTCGCGCCGGTGCGGCGGGGCACGGCCGACGTGCTGTTCGGTGACCTGCCCCCGGAGATGATCGACTTCTTCGAGCTCCCGCCGCCTCCTTCGCCGTCAACTCGGCTGTAGATTGTTATTGACCCACGCTGGACGCATGAGGCGCATCATGAGTCATAACTTGGCCATTATCGATGCTCTGTTCGGGGTGCAGTCTAAGCTTAGCATGCATCCATTAGTCTGAAATGCTAATATGTTTTTTTTTCGGGGCAAAAATAGGTTGTATCATTATACTCATCCAAGGAAACTGTGTTATTGTAGTTTTAGGGACATGTCTTTCTGACTGGTTCGAATATTAGACTTGATGTGCATCATTATCTTCTGTGCCTATTGTGGCATCTCCTCTTTTCTTAGGGGTGATGTGACATCTCCTGTGCGCACAATTTTATATATAGAAAAAGTCTAGTTTTGGTTTCTCGGTCTGGAAATATGGCTACTCGACAAGAAAAGCTGTCAAGATTTAGCCATTTGTCATACTTAAGATGGTAGTTTTGCACACAAAAGTAGACAAAATAAGGAGAATAATATAGAGAAATGGTAGTTTTGTTTATTGAGCATTTAGCAACTTTACTAACTCCAATGCTTTTCTTGACTTTTACTGAATCCCATGGTATTCATAGTATTTATGTTTTTATGGACTATTAGAATCCCCCAAAAATTGCTAATACATGTGTGTTTTTCCATCATTTTGTATTTTCATTATTTCATTTTCAACCACTTTCTGACTTGTTTCAACTTTTTGTACTGAATTGTGAAATTGTCTTCTTCTTTTTTAACATCAGTACAGACAAAGCACTCATATATACGCGCATACACTCATCTCTATGAACGCACACACGCATAGCCTATCCCTATGAGCACCTCCGAGAGACCGAGCCGACATATCATCTTGAGATTTTACAAGTCACCGTAGGCACCTCGCGATCGACAGGAACATCTCCTCCCACTGAACGTACATCACCAGAAATCCTGAAATAAATCCAGAATAAATGCGAGCACCAGGACTTACCCTTGTGGGCTAGGGACAGTCCACCTAACCATCCAACCACAGATTGGTTCAGAGCATTATCATACAAATATTGGCCGAGTAACCAAATTTAGATGATTTTAACATTTGAACGACAAATAATATGGGGTACCCTCCCCCCTTTTTTTGAGTTGGTGTGATACTCCTCTTAGAGCGACAATTTATATTAAAGAATTGAGAAACAAAATACATAACTTCCCTTTTCATTGAATAAAATATGTTTTCCTTTTTAGAGAATTCCGTTTTAGAAGAAAATACATAGTTTCCTCTTTTTTGACCAAAGGACATGAATTTATTGATTAACTGACCAAATTGTGTTTGGTCAAATAAACTTAAACTCACACATACCACAAAAATGATTGATAAAACTAGAAGTTACATAGAAGATTTGAAAACTTTCATCACTAGCTCTTCTTTTTGCACCTTAATTAATAGTCCGTCAAGATTTCAGTGGAAAAAGCAGAAGACCAAAGATGCACAAGCTAGACTAAGCTGTAATTAGTTTTAAAGAGCCGCTTGAGTCGCCCACCCAAATAGATGAGAACCTAAGACCATTAACGCACTATGGCCAAGGACCTACGACATGCTACCGAATCACTGATTCATCGCCATGCCATCCGACAAGAACTTTGTGAGCGCAAGAATGAAGCATGATAACCACTACCTTGACCAAACTTGACACTAATATTGCCGTCACCACCATCAAGATTGGTCGAGACAAACTGCCAGGGCTAGAGCAGATGATATGCAGGAATAAAACACCACATGCTCCCTCATGTCGGCCTTGTCGACTACGACGACTATACAATGACTCAAATGGAGCTGTGTGACCGAAAGTACCATTCTACACCCAGGAGCAAATGCTCCTGGTGTGAACAGTAAAATCAAAAAAATAGAAAAAAATTTTAAAAAATCTGAAATTTTTTTGTGACATACTTTCACAAGTGTTTCTTCTGCATGAAAATTTTCATCATGAAATCACATTCGTGGAAGTCGTGCCGAAAAAAACAAAATCAGAGCTCCAAAATGCTTTTGTAAGTAACATTTTCAGAGCATCGTTTTTTTTACCACACCTTCCGCCAATGTGATTTCGTGATGAAATTTTACGTGCACAACAAACATTTGTATAAGTATCCACAAAAAAATCAGAATTTTTTGATTTTTTTAAAAAAAAAATTATTTTACTGTTCACATCAGGAGCATTTGCTCCTGGGTGTAGAAACTTCACGTCCCTGTGTGACAATTATTATGTGTGATACCACCTCCACCGTTGAGGCTTTGTCACAAAAAACACACAAATTAGCACCAGAGAAAATAATAATTGGAATATAGGTAGAACCAGGGTACTTCTCGCCTCCTAGCACCAAATCGACAATGCTAAGTGAGGAGAACAACCATGATGGAAGGGCCATACTCTAGCGGCGACTAGAATTCCTCTAGGCCTTTGTATATGTGTAAACTTTCAGTCATATATGAAAACGTATAGTTTTGGTTTTCTCGGCTAAACTCTATGTTTGGTCCCACAACTATACTGCCAAAAAAATAATGGCTCCGCAACCATTAAAAATGACAATATTTAGCCATAGGCTTACCGAAGATGATTTTAATTATAATGTTGTTGCAGATTTGAGCAGTTATTTTTTACAAAAATATGGAAAATTAATAAGTAAAGATGCTAGCCTTTTCGGAAAGTAAACTATTTGAACAAAATCGTAAAAGACATATTGAGCTTTGTTCACAAGATTACAACCGACGAGAAACTATTTTTTTTGTCTAAAGTGAACATTTCCCACAAACACTGGATTTTTTTTGGGGGGGGGGGGGCATTACTAACAAAATGTAAAAAAGAACATAGAGTAACCTTACCAAGTTATATAGTTTTTGTAACATCCCAATTTTCAATCTGGATGTTATTTATAGATCATTCATATGCATCCATGATTTATGCATTTTGTTGCTTTTGTTTTGGGTTGCATTTTGATCCAAGAGACCTTAAGCAACTCAAGGACCAATTTTAAAGAGTTGGAGGTTTCACAAAAAGTTCAATTTTGATTTATCAAAATTTAAAAAATTGGATCAAATTGTTTCAAAATTCTTTTCCAATTATTTTAAAATAAAGAGAGAAGATAAAAGGACTTCTTCAAAATAAGCAAAGAAATGTTGGAAATTGAATTTCGAATTTTTGGATATTTTACTGGATTTTATTTGCTAATTTATTTATTTATTTGTGGAGTAATTAGTACTATAATGTTTGTTTTTAATTTAGGCATATAGGCCCAAAAAAATGTTCACTAGGTCAATAATAAGACCATATTATTATGTGAATTTTTCTGGTATTTTTAGATATTTATTTATTTAAGTTTAGCGTGTTTTTGTCTCTTTGGAAAAATGTTTTTTAAAAAACTTCCCGTCGAACTGGGCCGGTCCAGCACCCTCCAGGCCGCGGCCCAGCTCAGCTAGCCGCCTCGTCCGCGACCGACTCCGGCTAGGAGTTCGGCCGGCACACACCTCGCCGCTGCTGCGAGTCCGCTCGGACTCTACGCCCCTCCGCCTTGACCCGTACTCCAAGCCGCCGCCCTCCCTCCCCTCCTTAAATATCGGCCGCCTCGGTCCCTCTCCTCCACATCGAGCCGCCTCCGCCGCAAGCCCGCACGGCCGCCGCCGTCCGCTTCGTCGCCGTTGACCACTGCAGCCGCCGGTAGCCCCCGATCTCGATCCGACGGGTTAGATCTCGTTTTTTTCGTTTTTGTTATTTTAGTGAACGTTCATCGCTTAAGCTTCTGTAACGAACATTTTTCGTTCTGTTAAGTACTGTAGCAAACGTTCGTTCGATATATTTTTCTTTTTTATTTTAGTTTTCTGCCAGGTACTATTTGTAGTTTTTAATTACATATTAGTCCCTACGTTTCAAACTAGCACAATGTTTTGCTCGTTTGTCCAAATTCGACGAAACCAACGCCAAAAATCTTCAGAGCGATCTCATCTATCTAGTAAACTAACTTGAACATGTTTTTAAAAATTTAAAATTTGAGTTTAGTTCAGATTTGAATTTGAACTTCTTTTGTTCGTATCTTGAGTTTCGTAGCTCCGTTTTAGTTGATTCTTTTTGCAAATCATAGCTAATCACATGTACCTTCTGTTAAGATCTAATCCATATAATTATAATGTTGTTAAAATTTGTTTTATTTTTAGATTAGTTATTTGCTTGTTTTGGATCTTTTCATCGATTTCTCTTTGCATCATTTGCTTGAGTTCTTATGTATGTTATTGTTTGTTTACGCTAGATTTTTCGGAGTGCAAAGCTTGTTACTACGAATCCCTAGAGTTTTTCGATCGTCGGCAAGGAAAGTTACACATTGATTATACTTTTCAATACCCAGTTTTTACTATGCATTAGCTTTACCCCTCAAAGATTTGCATGAGTAGGATTGGGAACATGTGGTTTGGTTATAGTTCATGAGGTAGGAGCCTATTACCTTTGATCACCCTGGGAATATACATTATGCTCATATATTGCTTAGCCATGCTCGTAGACGGGGATTGGTTCGTGAGATTCATGCAAGATGTGAGAGATAATAATTTTGGACAACATTAAGGTGGCAACTTTAATACACATCTGGGTGGATTGTTTGGGGCACCTGGAGAAATCAGTGCTTGCCATGAGAATCCCGGAGTACCCGTGTGATTACCCTAGGTCCGCCACCCAGGCTCAAAGGGATCATATGATATTTCATGTCTAGAAACTTCCGTGTGCAGCCACAAGCCATTATGGGCTCTGGATAGTTGAGTAAGTTGTGTGACCTCTTTCAGTGGTAGAGTAGCAGATGTAGGGGAAAATAGATGTACCGGTCTACCCATAGTAAAGAGTTAATGCTTCAGAAAGACTATGTCTCAGTCTTTCGATCATGGATGCAGTCGAGTTTTGTGGGGAAAAGTGCACAAACCTCTACAGAATGTACAAACTAATCATGGTTAGACGTGTCACTGGTTGTGGACAAATTGAGTATCTGGAAGTGAATATTTTATTGATCTCATCACTCTTTAATTAATGTATTGGCTTTAATTGTTTATTACTTGGTAAATTTGGGGATTGAGTTGGAGGAACCTTCTTAATATTGGCATAAACTTGGTAGTAAATAAAATATACTCTTTTGTTGTAGGAAAAAATTAGCTTGATGCAAAAAATTAAGCTTAGATCCTCCACCAGCCAAATATGCATGTACATATAGTTTCTTTCATTCATTTGCTCTACAGTGTGACTCTGCTAGCATATTCCATGTGCTGACCTACACGGCTGCAACATCTCATGTTGCAGAGTTTTCCGACGAAGAATAAGGTGCGCTAGGTCGTTGTCATGCACTCAGTTATGTCGTGGAGTTGATGGACTCATTTATCTTCGAATCTTCCGCAGTTACTCTATTTAGATGGCTTTCAGCCATATTATTTTTGTAATAAATACTTTTTATGAGGATCTTGATGTAATAAGTGCGTGATTGAACTCTGTTATAATTCCTCGAGTACTGTGTATATCAGCATACCGATCCAGGGATGACACTTAAGCACAGAGAATTTGATCCACTGGGATCGGGTCGTTACAGTTTTCTAGAGTTCTAACATACATAGTTTTCTTTAAAACTACAAATTATTTACAACATTTGCTAAAATGTTTGTCTTTACACTGAAGTTTCACATTGTGTTCTTCTATATTTTTCTATGATTGACTTTTGCATTTCATGGTAACTTGAGTGCCATGGGAGCAAAGTAGTTGTCATATCGTCCTCAAAAACTTTTTCAATAGAGCGAGTGATAAAATCAAACAATTTGAATATTGGGGTCCCAAAAATATATAGTGTTATATTTATGGGAACAAAGTTAGGCACCTGAAATAATTGAGGGGCCACATTTTTTACTTGAAGAGTTACATAATAACATAAATTTAAAATAACAAAACTAATATAAATTTTAGAAAGCCAAAGAAAAATCAAAAAGCATGGGAATTAGATAAATCATTTAGTAATTTTACAAAGTCCAGTGTTTTTATTGACTTCTACTGAATGCCATGGACCATCACAACACCCTCTCACCACCACCACCACCACCAAAAATATTATTTCTATTATACTTGTGTTTTTCCATAATTTGTCTTTCACAAAGTTCCTAATTTTTTTTACTCTTTGTGCTGATTACCACACGTGTGAAAACTAAAACCTTGTCATCATAAAAACAATCGATGGAGCAATGGACCATATTTAGATTATTTTGACACTTGAAAGACACGAATATGTGGTATTCCCTTTAGAGTGATTATTTGTACAGATACCATCACTGAATAATTTGCCATTGCTTCTTGTAAAGATATGTTTTCCTATTTTTAGGGTATTTTTCCTTTCTAAGGACAAATAGGACTGGTCAGCCCGTGTCCAGTTTGGCCCAAATTAGGATACGCCTGGGATACATGCGTGCCCAACAACCTGAGAGCCCTGGGAGCTCCTATTGGACGCATTTTGCGTCAAACAGCGACGCAACGCACGCACAGACCCCCAAACTAGGCCGGCCCAATAGACCTAGGGTCAGAGAGCAGCTAACCAGTCGACCTAACAAGTGCTTGTGCAAATATGGGAGCGTGAAGGTATAAGAACTAACACCAAGGCAGAATCCAGACAGTTTTTTTTATATTGTTCGAACTTTCCTTTGGAAATTGTTATTTTTTGTAGCAACGCGCAAAGTCTGAAAAGAATACAAAATTTTGAAAAACACAGAAAAATTTCAAAAATAAAAATAAAAGCATGAACATATTTCGACAAAACAATTTTTGGAATTCCTGAACATTTTCTGAAATAGCGAACATTTATTGACTTTTGAGAACAAAAAATTGGATAATGGGGACAATTTTTGTAAAGTGCAAACATAATTTGAAATTACCGAACATTTTTTCAGATACTCGAACATTTACAGATTTCGAGAACAAAATTTGATAATGTGAACATGTTTTGAATTGTTAAATAATTTTTTAAAAGCACGAACATTTTTTGAAAACACAAAGAATATTTGGATCTGTGAGAATTTTTTTAATATTCTGAATAGTTTTTGATATTGGTAAAAAATTATGAATTCTTGAACAGTTTTTGAGAAGCATGAATTTTTTTTGAAATTCCCAAACATCATTTGGAAAAAGGAACATATTTTAATATTCTAAACAGTTTTTAAGAAATCATGAACATTTTTTGAAATACCTGAACATTTATTGAATTTATGGAAAAAATTCAAAAAACATGATAATTTTTGAAATTTTGGAAACACTTTCAAGAACACGATTTTTTTGAAAGTTTCTTGTATTTCTAAAAATTATGAAACATTTTTAAAAAACAAGAACATTTTTTGAAAAAATAGGAACATTTCTTGGTTTTGGGGAAAATCCTTAACATTCTGTAGAACTGCGAACTTGTGTTGAAAAAGAAAAAAGAAAAACAAAAATAAAGGAAAAGGAAAAGAAACAGAAAAAAGAAAAAGAGAAAGAAACAGAAAATTAAAAAAAAGGAAAACCGATGAAAGAAACGAAAACCCGGTTTAGGGAACCTTCTAGAAGGTTCACAAAACCGGATTGGGCAGTTCCTAACGTATCTACATAAGTGGGCCGGCCCAAGCAGCGTCGCTTGGTCGTTTCCCTGTGCGAAGCGTCGGGATTTTGCCGCAATGAGCGGCCAATAGGAAATTCTGAGAGCCCCTACCAACGGCTTGCTGGGAGCCCCTATTTGACACCCTTTGTGTCAAATTGGCGGCACAACAGATATGAGGCAGCCTGATTGGGCTAGCCCGTCGAGTTCAACCGCGGGACGAGAAATATAGCATAAAAAGTAGACATGCGCGATCCCAGGATTCAAACCGGAGACCAACTGCTCACTGTCGCGCGGTCCTAGCCACTCCAGTTAACTAGTATTATTCTTACTTCTTACTAGAGTAGTATATACATAACTTAAAGAACTAACCGTAGATGTAGAACCGGAATGGTCTAGTGTAGCGAAGCGGAACTAGTACTGTAGCGAACCAAAACTAGCTATCATGCAAACCTGAATTAGTTACTGGGGTGAATATTTTTTAATATATATTTTTAAAAAGTGCCATAATTTCTAGAATTTCTAAACAAATTTTAGGAGGCAGGAACTTTTTTTGAACATGTAAACAAAAAAATTGAAAAAGCTGAAAATTTTAACAAAACTATTTTCTGAATTTTGAACAAATTATGAAATTATGAACAAATTTTGAAACTGCAAATACTTTTTAGAATTTTTGAAAAATTATTTGTGAAGTGGAACATTTCATGATATTCGGAACAAAAATTTGAAACCGCAAACAATTTTGAACTTGCGAAAATAACAACTAAAATGGAACATTTCATGAAATTCTGACCAAAAGGTTGCGAACATTTTCTGAATTTCGGACCAAAATTTGAAATCACGAAAAAAATGGAACATTTCGTGAAATTCTGAACATAAATTTGAAATCGCAAACATTTTTTGAAATGCTTGAACATTTTATGAAATGTGATTTTTTAAATTTCTAACCAAAATTTGAAACGCGAACATTCCTGAACATATTTTCAAAATGAATATTGTTTTCAGTTTGTGAACATTTTCTAAAAGAAACAAATTTTGGAATTTCCTGAACTTTTTTTGAACTTGTGAACAAATTTTAATGACAGGAACATTTCCTTAAATTCATGTGCATTTTTTGATATTTGAACATTTTTTAAATTTGTGAACAAACTTTTAAAAGAGGGTCATTCTTTGAAAATCTGAACAGAATTTTAAAGTTTCGAAAAAACAATATAAAGAAAATTAACTTGAAAAAAGGCAAAATAAAAGGAGAAAAGGTAAAAGAAAAAGTGAATAGAAAAAGAAACATAAAAGAAAAAAGAAACAAATAAACCCAAAAAGAAAAAAAAAATACAAAAAAAGAAATAGTTGTTTAGGAACCTTCCTAAAAGTAGAAAAACCCGGAGTTTGAACCTTCTCAAAACCAGATGCTCGTACATGCTAAATAGCTAACATGGGCCAGCCCATTGCAATCGCACAATGAGCGTCCGTTAGGGGATTCCATGCTCGCTAGCGTCAGAGAGCGGACCTTTCGCGCAGGGTGCGATCTGGATGGGCCGGCCCGTTCCATGTCGTCATAGCGAGCCACTACGAAAAATCCCCCAAAAAAGACGTTCTAGCGAAGAATCAAATGCAAAACCTTTTTTTTTGCGGAAATCACCCCAGAACTAAAATAAAGACCATCGATAATACAAGGCACCCCATAGAATAACAAAATTACAATCGGGTCCCTAAAGCACAACCAACCACAGCACCACCGTGAATTGAAGGCACGCCGTCCCGCTGTCGCCACCGCTCCCTAGGAGCTAGCCTGGCCTTGGATCTAGAGATGGTTTTGCCGGAGACGGGAAGTCTTCGAAGTTAAGGCACATGAACTGGCACGTTGGTGAGGAAGTAGATCGAACCACCGCCATCTTTCATCGCGTCCCTCACCAGCGAGCCAGAGGGAAGCAATCCTAGAGTCACTCTTGTACGGATAGTCATAGAGCTCGTCATCAGCGTCAGAGCAAATGCCAATGAAGCAGGGAAGGAGCTGCGACACGAAATCCTCCGCCTTGGTCACTGCCGCCGCCAGGCCGCCCAAGAACTCGGGGAATACCAGCGACCAAGCAGCCGCCAACTATTCCAAATCAACCACGCAACACACACACCTATCCACCACATTTCACCAACATCGTTGAAGACGACCACGCCGGGATGGGGGCGAATTTGTGGCATTTATTTCACTCGATGCGGTCCCCTCCTTCATGGTGGCATCGACGAAACTCCAACCCCAACACCTACCTACAAAGACGGAAAACGAGGACTGGGGTTCCCCCACCCTCATGCCTCCAAAGAGACGGGCGGACGGGAGAGTATGTGTTCCTTACCACTTGGACAGTTGACCCTTAGTGATTAATAACCCACTTGTAAGAACTAAATGCGGTGACAGATCCAAAAAGAACAAAAAAATCGACCATTGAACATTTTTGTAATATACGATGAACAATTTACAATACACAATGAACATTTTTGTGATATACCATGAACAATTTTTTAGTACACATTGACATTTTTTGTGATATGCGCTGAATTTTTTTAAAATGCACATTGAACATTTTTGTGATATACACTAAACAATTTTTAAATACACATTGAACATTTTTCTGATATACGCTAAACATTTTCTTAAATACGTTTGAACATTTGCTCAATATACAGTGACCATTATTTTTAAACACAACAATGCATTTTGTATAATACACGAAAAAGGGAAAAACAATAAAAAGAAAGAAACAGAAATAGAAACAGAGAAAAAGAAAAGAAAAAATAAACAGAGCGACTGTGGGCCGGCCAAACTGGGCGTCGGGAGCTGAGAGCTTCAGCGGGGGCATTTTCTACCCCTAAAATCGCTAAAAAAAGGACGCCGATATCCAGCACACGTGTGGCGTCTAGGGGGTATGTGTCGCACGCCCCGTGTGGCATCATCACAGGCCCGCCCGCACGAGGACGTCCGGGCGCACCCAGTCACAGCCTGCACGTTCGGTGTGCGGCGTGATCGCCCACACGTCTGGGCGAGTGACCCTGCGGCCCACACGACCTCTCTCGGTTGTCGTCCCTCTCCGCCTACAAGCCACAGTAGCCATCGTCGGTCGTCTCCAACCTCTGGATCGTCAAGTCTTCCCCTATCTCCATCCTCTTCCTTCTCTACTTACCATGGCAACCAGATCAGATCGCTAGCGCCCCCCTCCCCATCGACGGAAAACATGGAAACCAACTCACACAAAAGGTGAGAAACACATCATACATCTAGTCATTCTCCTATCTCTCCCCCCTCAATAATTTCACTTCTAGATTGCCCACGTAGATGGCGACTGGATCCACAATGTCATGGCAACCAGACCACAGGCGTACTAGATTTGTGTCGCATGGATCTACAGATCACATGAATCCGACCGTTCATGTGTATTCCCCTCTGCCCTCCAAAGTACACAAAGTTGCTATGTTGTATCCTAGATCTGATCTAAGCTTTTAGGTTGGGGTTGCTACCAGCAGGTGCTCGAAAAGTATGTTTAGGATTCACTAAGAGTTGGGTGAAAAACGATGGGGGAAAATGTTGAAAACAGTTGGGAAGCAGGGCAGAACAGAGAAATATGGGAGGTACATATGAAGGAAAAAAATAGTTGCCACCTATCTATGCTGGTAATTTCCATCATGTTATGTTGTTAGTTGCCGCCAGTTCTGCAATGTAGTTGCCATCCTATCAACACAGATGCACTACTATGATGTTTTCTACTTGCCATGCTGTAATAGTTGTTTATGCCAGTCATGTGATAAGATTGTCGTGTTTCGTTTTATGTGGAAACATCAACAACGGAATTGGAATAATAATGCGTTCTCATTCATGCAGTGATTAAAAAGCACAGTGGGAGAAGTTGAAAAAATGAATCATGAAGAGGGGACTGATCCTTGGTTTTACGGAAGGCCACAAAGAGCCCCCTTGGGATGCAATAGAGTACAATCAACTCATTTCCATAGGACCATTGCTAGCAGTACGCGAGCATTGGTACGATGCGTCATGAAAAAAATGACAGTTGCCATGATTGTGGACTTGGAAATGACATTCTACTTATGTACTACAATGACATTGTTCATAGGTTCTTATAACACAACCACACAGGTAGGGTTACCATGGAAAGTTGCAACACAGGGGGCTATCGGTGATAGATATGCGGGAGACCAACTTCAAGTAGTGAATGTGGCAAATCAAGGTAATGCAAAAAGCATGTTGATGTGGCATAAAAACATGCAAGGATGGCAAGGCTTACGAGTATTTTGAAAAACGCAGGACCATCATGCAACATGTGGCAACAGATACCTGCCATCGACGTCTTACATAGGTGAGACGTATGAAATGATCTTGTGGACAGTCTATCAAAAAAGGAAACTAGATGTCATTGGTGTTTACGTGGTGCGCCGAAAATGAGAAATATATGTCATTTGAGTTTGTAGCTTATATAAATCAAAAAATGATGAAAAAGTGCACCTGACAACGCCTGCTCAATAGCACTTGCTATCCATGGACAACTACATGTGCCATATTAAATGTATGACTGACATTTGTAATGCGTGATTGCACACAATTGCCATGAGTGCTCAACAGCAGTTGCCATGTCTGAACAACTGCAGTTGCCATGGCTGAACAACTGCGGTTGCCATGCATGAACAATTGCAGTTTCCATGACTAAACAACAACATATGCCATGTTTTTACAACTACAGTTGCCATGACTGACCAACCATAGTTGTTAACTGTGGTTGCCATGACTAAACAACTGCACCTCCAATGACTACTGAACTACATATGCCATGTTTGAACAACTGCAGTTTCCATGCCTGACGAACTGTAGTTGGTCAAAATGCTTGTCAACTGTAGTTGCCTTTCATGGTGGACTATGTTTGCCATGATTTCAAGGCTAAACTTCCGCATGATTCGACAAGGAAAAAAATGAGATTTGACAAGTTTTCATACAAAAAAAGAATATGGCATCCCATCTTATGATATACGTTGACATGATTGCAGGTTCTTATGGTACAACCACACCACCAGAGGTCTCGTGGCAAGATGCACCGTTGCAAGCCATCAATAATGCAGATACAACACACCAACTTGAAGTGGCACACCAACTCCGAGTAGCACGTGTGAAAAAACAAGGTAATTTGTGAACTAGGAAAAATCATGCATTTGATTTGTGGAAAGCATCACTACAGGAATCAGGAACTTTGTCGTCAGCCATGGCTGACGGCAAAGGCATGCACGGCGGATGGCAAAGGCTTTTGCCGTCAGCCGGCAGACGACAACATGTCTGGCTGAACAGGCTCCAACAAAGCTTCTTTGTCGTCTGCTGGCGGACGACAAAGATGAAAAGGTCTTTGCCGTCCGCCAGCATACGACAAAGAGCCTGGACGGCACACGTGTCATCTTAGATTGTAGGACGGATGTTAGTTTGGCCACTTTCTTTGCCGTCTGCTAGCGAATGGCAAAGTTTCTTTGCCGTCTGCTAGCGGGTGGCAAAGTTTCTTTGCCATCTTCTAGCGGATGGCAAAGAAAGTGGCCGTTAGGTGGCTCTCGCTAGTGGGCCACCCTCCCTCTTTGCCATCCGCTAGTCGACGACAAAGGTTCTATGCTGTCGGCTAGCGAACGACAAAGAGGCGGCTGACAGCGCGGCTAACGGCAAACACTATGTTTGCCGTCAGCTCCTTCTTTGTCGTCAGTTTTCTGCAAGCTGATGGCAAAGACCCTCTTTGTCATCAGCTAGCTGACAACAAAGAATTGGCTGATGGCAAAGATCCTGATTCCAGTAGTGCATTGTGAAAGTGCACTTGTCATGGTGGTCGTGGCAACTGCACTTGCCACCAAGTGAATACGTCCATTAGTCATATATGATCATCTGGATTTGTTCAGTTACTGTCTGTTTGTATTTGTCATTTGTGATTATATGCATTTTCCTTGTGTGCTCATACCTAGAATGCATTTGATGTCAAGATGTTGATTACCATGACTTGGCAACTGCAGATGCCATATTAGGTCAACTGTAGTTTCCATGGCTAGAGAACTGCAGTTGCCATACATGGCCAACTGCAGATGCTCAAGACTTGCATATATGCATGATGTCATACCAAAAATAAAATATGGGTTACAGTTGCCATGATTTCAAAGTTACACATTCCAACAATTTATACATGTAACTTATACACTGGTTATGTACCTGCACAAAAAAAGTGGGAATAATAAAAAATTGCAGATGCCTCAATCCAATGCGTCATCAATGTGTGGGCACCTATGAAAGAATAACTTGTAGAATAAGTTGTAGTTCCCATGAACAATCAGATGCAGCTGCTGCTACGTCTTGAGCTTGCGTTGGTTTTCCTTGAAGAGGAAAGGGTGATGCAGCACAGTAGCGTAAGTATTTCCCTCAGTTTTTGAGAACCAAGGTATCAATCCAGTAGGAGGCTCCTCACAAGTCCCACAAACCTACACAAACAAACAAAGAACTCGCAACCAACGCGATAAAGGGGTTGTCAATCCCTTCACGGCCACTTGCGAAAGTGAGATCTGATAGAGATAATATGATAAGATAAATATATTTTTGGTATTTTATAATATAGATGCAGAAAATAAAGATGCAAATAAAAGTAGATTGAAAGCTTATATGATAAAAGATAGACCCGGGGGCCATAGGTTTCACTAGAGGCTTCTCTCAAGATAGCGTAAGTATTACGGTGGGTGAACAAATTACTGTCGAGCAATTGATAGAAAAGCGAATAATTATGAGATTATCTAGGCATGATCATGTATATAGGCATCACGTCCGTGACAAGTAGACCGACTCCTGCCTGCATCTACTACTATTACTCCACACATCGACCGCTATCCAGCATGCATCTAGAGTATTAAGTTCATAAGAACAGAGTAACGCATTAAGAAAGATGACATGATGTAGAGGGATAAACTCAAGCAATATGATATAAACCCCATCTTTTTATCCTCGATGGCAACATGTGCCTTGCAACCCTTCTGTCACTGGGTAAGGACACCGCAAGATTGAACCCAAAGCTAAGCACTTCTCCCATGGCAAGAAAGATCAATCTAGTAGGCCAAACCAAACCGATAATTCGAAGAGACTTGCAAAGATAACTCGATCATACATAAAAGAATACAGAGAAGATTCAAATATTATTCATAGATAAACTTGATCATAAACCCACAATTCATCGGATCTCGACAAACACACCGCGAAAAGAGTTTACATCGAATAGATCTCCACAAGAGAGGGGGAGAACATTGTATTGAGATCCAAAAAGAGAGAAGAAGCCATTTAGCTAATAACTATGGACCCGAAGGTCTGTGGTAAACTACTCACAACTCATCGGAAGGGCTATGGTGTTGATGTAGAAGCCCTCCGTGGTGGATTCCCCCTCCGGCAGAACACCGACGACGGATCCAAGATGGGATCTCACGGATACAGAAGGTTACGGTGGCGGAAATATTTCTTCGGTGGCTCCTTGGATGTTTTCGGGGTATGTAGGCTTATATAGGAAGAAGAAGTATGTCGGTGGCCGCCCGAGGGGCCCACGAGACAGGGGGGCGCACCCAGGAGGGGTGGGCGCGCCCTCCTATCTCGTGGCCGCCTCGCCTGCTTCTTGGCTTGCACTCCAAGTCCTCCGGATCACGTTTGTTCCAAAAATCACGCTCCCGAAGGTTTCATTCCATTTGGACTCCGTTTGACATTCCTTTTCTTCGAAATACTGAAATAGGCAAAAAAAACAGCAATACGGGCTGGGCCTCTGGTTAGTAGGTTAGTCCCAAAAATGATATAAATGTGTAAAATAAAGCCCATAAACATCCAAAACCGGTAATATAATAGCATGGAACAATAAAAAATTATAGATACGTTGGAGACGTATCAAGCATCCCCAAGCTTAATTCCTGCTCGTCCTCGAGTAGGTAAATGATAAAAACAGAATTTTTGATGTGGAGTGCTACCTAGCATAATTTCTCAATGTAATTTCTCTTTATTGTGGCATGAATGTTCAGATCCAAATGATTCAAAATAAAAGTTCATATTGACAAAAGAAATAGTAATACTTCAAGCATACTAATAAAAGCAATCATGTCTTCTCAAAATAACATGGCTAAAGAAAGTTCATCCCTACAAAATCATATAGTTAGGCTATGCTTCATTTTCGTCACACAAAGATGTTCCCAACTTCTATACCCCCGATGACAAGCCAAGCAATTGCTTCGTACTTAAATAATCTCAAACTTTTTCAACCTTTATGCAATACATGAGCGTGAGCCATGGATATAGCACTATGGGTGGAATAGAATAATGATTGGGGATTGTGTGGAGAAGACAAAAAGGAGAAAGTCTCACATTGACGAGGATAATCAACGGGCTATGGAGATGCCCATCAATTGATGTCAACATGAGGAGTAGGGATTGCCATGCAACGGATGCACTAGAGCTATAAATGAATGAAATCTCAACAAAAGAAAACTAGTGGGTGTGCATCCAACTTGCTTGCTCACGAAGACCTAGGGCATTTGAGGAAGCCCATCGTAGGAACATACAAGCCAAGTTCTATAATGAAAAATTCCCACTAGTATATGAAAGTGACAACATATGAGACTCTCTATATGGAAAACATGGTGCTACTTTGAAGCACAATATATGAGACTCACTACATGAAGAACAAGGTGCTACTTTGAAGCACAAGTGTGGAAAAAGAGATAGTAACATTGCCCCTTTTTATTTTCTTTCTTTTTTTCTTTTTTTTTCTTTTTTTTTCTTTGGCCTTTTTTGGCCTTTTTTGGGTAATGCTCTAATAATGACGATCATCACACTTTTATTGGTTACAACACATGAATTACAAGTCGAAACTAGAACAAGATATGACTCTATATGAATGCCTCCGGCAGTGTATCGGGATGGTGCAATGAATCAAGAGTGACATGTATAAAAATTATGCATGGTGGCTTTGCCACAAATACGATGTCAACTACATGATCATGCAATGGCAATATGACAAAAGTAATGTATGTCATGATGATGATGAACAGAACGGTGGAAAGTTGCATGGCAATATATCTCAGAATGGCTATGGAAATGCCATAAATAGGTAGGTATGGTGGCTGTTTTGAGGAAGATATAAGGAGGTTTATGTGTGATAGAGCGTATCATATCACGGGGTTTGGATGCACCCGCAAAGTTTGCACCAACTCTCAAGGTGAGAAAGGGCAATGCACGGTACCAAAGAGGCTAGCAATGATGGAAAGGTAAAAGTGGGTATAATCCATGGACTCAACATTAGTCAAAAGAACTCATATACTTATTGCAAAAAATTAGAAGTCATCAAAAACCAAGCACTACGTGCATGCTCCTAGGGGGGTAGATTGGTAGGAAAAGACCATCGCTCGTCCCCAACCGCCACTCATAAGGATGCACAAGCCAGGTACACTTCATGTTTCAAATTTGTTACACAACTTTAACCATACATGCATGCTACAGGACTTTCTAACTTCAACACAAGCACTCTTTAAATTCATAATCACCCAACTAGCATGACTTTAATAGCACCACCTCCATATCTCAAAACAATTATCAAGTATCAAATTGATCATAGCATCCAATTCACTTCCTATGATAGTTTTTATTATACCCAACTTGGATGCTCATCATTCTAGGACCAATTTATAACCATAGCAAATACCATGCTGTTCTAAAAGACTCTCAAAATAATATAAGTGAAGCATGAGAGATCAACAATTTCTTCAAAATTAATCCACCGCCCGTGCTCTAAAAGATATAAGTGAAGCACTAGAGCAAAAACTATCTAGCTCAAAAGATATAAGTGAAGCACATAAAGTATTCTAATAAATTTCAATCAAGTAGGCTTCTCCCTAAAGGTGTGTTACATCAAGGATGATTGTGGTAAACTAAAAAGCAAATACTAATATAATACACAACGCTCCAAGCAAAACACATATCATGTGGCGAAATATAGCTCCAAGTAAAGTTATCAATGAACGAAGACAGAAGAGGGGATGCCTTCCGGGGGCATCCCCAAGCTTAGGATTTTGGCTATTATTGAATATCTTGGGGTGCCTTGGGCATCCCCAAGCTTAAGATTTTGCCATACCTTATTCCATAGTCCATCAAATCTTTACCCAAAACTTGAAAACTTCACAACACAAAACTCAACAGGAAATCTCATAAGCTCCGTTAGTGAAAGAAAACAAAAGCACCACATAAGGTACTGTAATGAACTCATTATTTATTTATATTGGTGTTAAACCTACTGTATTCCAAGTTCTTTATAGTTCATACCCTTACATACTAGCCATAGATGCATCAAAATAAGCAAACAACACACGAAAAACAGAATCTGTCAAAAACAGAACAGTCTGTAGAAATCTGTAACTAACGCAAACTTCTGGAACCTTAAAAATCCTACCAAAATAGGAAGTCCTATACAATTTGTTTATTGAACAGTATAAAAAAGAATCAATGCAAAATCTCGTTTCTGTGATTTATTGAAGTTTTTCTCGTGAGCGCAAAGTTTCTGTTTTTCAGCAGAATCAAATCAACTCATATCATAGGTTATCCTATAGGTTCTACTTGGCACAAACACTAATTAAAACATGAAAACACATCTAAACAGAAAGTAGATGCAAAATTTATTACTAAACATGAACAAAAACAAAAAACACAAAGAGAATTGGGTTGCCTCCCAACTAGCGCTATCGTTTAACGCCCCTAGCTTGGCATAAAAGCAAGGATAGATCTAAGTAGTTGCCTCTTTGGCACTTGATTCATAGGTAGCTCACATGATAGATTCATAAGGTAAATTGACTCTATTTCTTGGAAAGTGCTCCATGTCTTTCTTTAATGGAAATTGGAATATAATATTCCCTTCCTTCATATCAATAATCGCACCAATCTTTCTAAGGAAAGGTCTACCAAGAATAATAGGGCTAGAAAGATTGCAACCTATATCAAGAACGATAAAATCAATGGGCACCAAATTTCTATTTGCAACAATTAGAACATCATTGATTCTTCCCATTGGCTTTTTAATGGTGGAATCCGCAAGGTGCAAATTTGAAGAGCAATCATCAAGATCATGGAAACCTAGAATATCACATAAAGTTTTCGAAATCGTGGAAACAGTAGCACCCAAATCACACAAAGAAAACACTCATAATCTTTAATTTTAATCTTTATAGTAGGTTCCCACTCATCATTAAGTTTTCTAGGTATAGAAACTTCCAAATTAAGTTTTTCATCAAAAGATTGCATCAAGGCATCAACAATATGTTTGGTAAAAGCTTTATTTTGACTATAAGCATGCGGAGAATTAACAACGGATTGCAACAAGGAAATACAACTTTCTAAAGAGCAATTACCATAATCAAATTCCTTGAAATCCGAGATAGTGGGTTCAATACTATTTAAAGTCATGACCTTTCCAATCCCACTTTTACCAAATTTAGCATCAAGATCTAAAAACTCTGAATTCTTGGGACACCTTCTAAATAAACTTGACTCATCTCCAGTCCCATTATTGTCAAGATTCATATTGCAAAACAAAGATATAATAGGGGACACATCAATAACTTTAAGATCTTCATCATTATTTTCATGGAAACTAGAAGAACACGCTTTTACAAAGCAATCTTTCTTAGCACACAATCTAGCGGTTCTTTGTTTGCATTCGTCAATGGAACTTCTCATAGCTTTGAGAGACTCATTGATATCATGCTTAGGAGAAGAAGATCTAAGTTTAAGAGAATCAACATCGAGCGAAAGTCTATCAATGTTCCTAGCCAAATCATCAACTTTGAGCAATTTTTCTTCAATCAAGGCATTAAAATTCTTTTGAGAAACCATAAATTCTTTCACACTATTTTCAGAATCAGAGGGCATCTTATTAAAATTACCATAATAATTATTGTAGGAATTTCCATAATTATTAGAGGAATTGCTAGGGAACGGTCTAGGATTAAAGTTTCCTCTATAAGCATTGTTTCCAAAATTATTCCTACCAACAAAATTTACATCCATAGATTCATTATTATTCTCAATTAAGGTAGATAAAGGCATATCATTGGGATCAATAGAAGAACTCTTAGTAGCAAACAATCTCATAAGCTCATCCATCTTTCCACTCAAAACATTAATTTCTTCTATAGCATGCACCTTTTTACTAGTAGATCGTTCAGTGTGCCATTGAGAATAATTAGCCATAATATTATCAAGAAGTTTTGTAGCATATCCTCAAGTGATTTCCATAAACGTGCCTCCGGCGGCCGAATCTAAAAGATTTCTAGAAGCAAAGTTCAAACCGGCATAAATTTTTTGTATGATCATCCATAAATTCAAACCATGAGTAGGGCAATTGTGAATCATTAATTTCATTCTTTCTCAAGATTGGGCAACATGCTCATGATCAAGTTGTTTAAAATTCATAATATCGTTCCTAAGGGAGATGATCTTAGCGGGAGGAAAATACTTAGAGATAAAAGCATCTTTGCACTTGTTCCAAGAATCAATACTATTTTTAGGCAAAGACAGAAACCAAACTTTAGCACAATCTCTAAGTGAAAACGGAAATAACTTCACTTTAACAATATCATTATCCGCATCTTTTTTATTTTGCATCTCAGACAAATCAACAAAGTGGTTTAGATGGGTAGCGGCATCTTCACTAGGAAGGCCGGAGAATTGATCTTTCATAACAAGATTCAGCAAAGCAGCATTGATTTCACAAGACTCAACATAATTAAGAGGAGCAATCGGAGTACTAAGGAAATCATTATTATTGGTATTGGAGAAATCACATAATTTGGTATTATCTTGCGCCATGGCGACAAGTAATCCAACACACAAGCAAACAGAAAAAGGCAAGCGAAAGAGGGAGGAAGAAGAAGGAAAGCGAAAAAGAGAGGAGATTGGGAAAGAGAGGGCGAATAAAACGGCAAGGATGAAGTGGGGGAGAGGAAAACGAGAGGCAAATGGTAAATAATGTAAATGCGAGGGAGATGAGTTTGTGATGGGTACTTGGTATGTCTTGACTTGAGCGAAGACCTCCCCGGCAACGGCACTAGAAATCCTTCTTGCTACGTCTTGAGCTTGCGTTGGTTTTCCTTGAAGAGGAAAGGGTGATGCAGCACAGTAGCATAAGTATTTCCCTCAGTTTTTGAGAACCAAGGTATCAATCCAGTAGGAGGCTCCTCACAAGTCCCACGAACCTACACAAACAAACAAAGAACTCGCGACCAACGCGATAAAGGGGTTGTCAATCCCTTCATGGCCACTTGCGAAAGTGAGATCTTATAGAGATAATATGATAAGATAAATATTTTTTTGGTATTTTATAATATAGATGCAAAAAATAAAGATGCAAATAAAAGTAGATTGAAAGCTTATATGATAAAAGATAGACCCGGGGGCCATAGGTTTCACTAGAGGCTTCTCTCAAGATAGCCTAAGTATTACGGTGGGTGAACAAATTACTGTCGAGCAATTGATAGAAAAGCGAATAATTATGAGATTATCTAGGAATGATCATGTATATAGGCATCACATCCGTGACAAGTAGACCGACTCCTGCTTGCATCTACTACTATTACTCCACACATCGACCGCTATCCAGCATGCATCTAGAGTATTAAGTTCATAAGAACAGAGTAACGCATTAAGAAAGATGACATGATGTAGAGGGATAAACTCAAGCAATATGATATAAACCCCATCTTTTTATCCTCGATGGCAACAATACAGTACGTTCCTTGCAACCCTTTCTGTCACTGGGTAAGGACACCGCAAGATTGAACCCAAAGCTAAGCACTTCTCCCATGGCAAGAAAGATCAATCTAGTAGGCCAAACCAAACCGATAATTCGAAGAGACTTGCAAAGATAACTCAATCATACATAAAAGAATTCAGAGAAGATTCAAATATTATTCATAGATAAACTTGATCATAAACCCACAATTCATCAGATCTCGACAAACACACCACAAAAAGAGTTTACATCGAATAGATCTCCACAAGAGAGGGGGAGAACATTGTATTGAGATCCAAAAAGAGAGAAGAAGCCATCTAGCTAATAACTATGGACCCGAAGGTCTGTGGTAAACTACTCACAACTCATCGGAAGGGCTATGGTGTTGATGTAGAAGCCCTCCATGGTGGATTCCCCCTCCGGCAGAACACCGGCGACGGCTCCAAGATGGGATCTCGCGGATACAGAAGGTTACAATGGCGGAAATATTTCTTCGGTGGCTCCCTGGATGTTTTCGGGGTATGTAGGCTTATATAGGAAGAAGAAGTACATCGGTGGCCGCCCGAGGGGCCCACGAGACAGGGGGGCGCGCCCAGGAGGAGTGGGTGCGCCCTCCTATCTCGTGGCCGCCTCGGCTGCTTCTTGGCTTGCACTCCAAGTCCTCCGGATCACGTTCGTTCCAAAAATCACGCTCCCGAAGGTTTCATTCCATTTGGACTCCGTTTGATATTCCTTTTCTTCGAAATACTGAAATAGGCAAAAAACATCAATACGGGCTGGGCCTCCGGTTAGTAGGTTAGTCCCAAAAATGATATAAATGTGTAAAATAAAGCCCATAAACATCCAAAATAGGTAATATAATATCATGGAACAATCAAAAATTATAGATACGTTGGAGACGTATCAACTGCCATATTTCATTTCAATGAAGATGCCATTCAAGCAATACTTCTTACACACGTACCTAATTTTGCAGGAGTTTCGACTACAATCAACAGCGGTGCACGAACATCTACTGCAGGTACCACATAGCACACGAAAGGGGCGTTCCACAAGCCAGTCACCGGTACTACCACAAACAATGCAGAATCAGTGTCAGAACTGGCAATCATTGCAGCAATGACAACAAGCAAGCTTGAGCGCACTAGCACAAGCAACACTCAAGCAGATGAAACAACCGCCAATACTAAAGTGAGTGATGAAACTGATGACGAAACACAAGGGGAAGAAGAAGAGGGACAATCAAAAATCATGCCACCTGAACTACCTTATGTTGGACAGAGATTTGATTCATTTGAAGATGTCAAGGAATACTACCAGAGATATGCGTTGCTCCACGGATATGCGGTGAACACAAAATACCATAGGAAGATATAAAGACTAACAAGTACAGCAAAGGTGAGCTAAGGTGCTACAATGCATGAAAGAACAAGAAGGGTAAAGGTGTTGTGTTTGTCGTGCCAGAACGAAAGAGAGGCATCATTCTCAAGATGGGATGCCCTGTCAGAATGAAGATCAACACAGATGGAGCATGGTGGGTGGTCACCGAATATGTGGAAGAACACAACCACAATCTGATAAATATGTTTGTCCTAGTAAGATTTCTATGTGCTCATAGAGGATTCAGTCCTCACGAGAAGGAGTTCATAAAGTTGCTACATGATTGTAACGTCGGTCCATCAAGAATGGTCCAGATACTGTCCCTGATCCACAACAAAAATGGAAGTATGAGTAGCTTGCCCTACATACCAGCAGACGTCAAAAACCTAAAGGCAAAGTACCGTAGAGAGAGCAGGTTCCCTGATATAGAAGACACGATCGCATACTTCAAAGAGAAAGAAAAGGCAGATCCTGATTTCTTCTAGAGGATAAGATTGGACAATTAGGACCATGTCAAAAACATGTATTGTGTGGATGGTGCGGAAAGAAGAGCCTACAAACATTTCCGTGATTGCATTTCATTCGACACGACATATCTCACGAATATGTACAAGTTGCCATGTGCTCCATTCATAGGAACAAATAACCACAACCAGTCCTTGCAGTTCAGTTGCGGTCTCGTTCGGAACGAAGATACTGATGGTTACACTTGGCTGTTCAAAACCTTCTCAGAGTGCATGGGTGGACTTGCTCCGATGAACATAATAACAGACCAGGACTTCAGCATGCGTGCGGGCATAGAGGATGTCTTTCCATTGGCAGTGCATAGGCACTGTAGGTGGCATATCATTAAGAAGGCTGAAGAGACGCCAGGACCATTCTTTGCTGACCGTCGAGAGGTACACAAGGCATTCGAGTTGTGTGTGGACCACAACTTGACAGTGGAAGAGTTTGAACGGAGCTGGACGTCTATAATTGAAAAATACCAAGTCCAAACAACGAGACACTTAATAACCTGTGGGAGAAGGGGATGTACTGGGTGCTGATACGTCTGCAACGTATCTATAATTTATGAAGTATTCATGCTATTATATTATCTATTTTGGATGTTTAATGGGCTTTATTCTACACTTTTATATTATTTTTGGGACTAACCTATTAACCGGAGGCCCAACCCATGTTGTTGTTTTTGCCTATTTCAGTGTTTCGCAGAAAAGGAATATCAAATGGAGTCCAAACGGAATGAAACCTTCGGGAGAGTTATTTTTGGAACGGAAGCAATCCAGGAGACTTGGAGTAGACGTCAGGGAAGCTTCGAGGAAGCCACGAGGCAGGGAGGCGCGCCCTACCCCCTGGGCACGCCCCACCCTCGTGGGCCCCTCGTGGCTCCCCTGGCCGACTTCTTTCGCCTATATATGTCCATATACCCTGAAAACATCCAGGAGCACCATAGATTGTGAGTTCCACCGCCACAAGCCTCTATAGCCACCAAAAACCAATCGGGACCCTGTTCCGGCACCCTGCCGGAGGGGGGATCCCTCACCAGTGGCCATCTTCATCATCTCGGCGCTCTCCATGACGAGGAGGGAGTAGTTCACCCTCGGGGCTGAGGGTATGTACCAGTAGCTATGTGTTTGATCTCTCTCTCTCTCTCTCTCTCGTGTTCTTGAGGTGTTACGATCTTGATGTATTGCGAGCTTTGCTATTATAGTTGGATCTTATGATGTTTCTCCCCTTTGAAGTTATCTTATCGAATTGAGTGTTTAATGATTTGAGAACACTTCATGTATGTCTTGCCGTGCTTATCTGTGGTGACAATGGGATATTCACGTGATCTACTTGATGTATGTTTTGGTGATCAACTTGCGGGTTCAATGAACTTATGCATAGGGGTTGGCACACGTTTTCGTCTTGACTCTTCGGTAGAAACTTTGGGGCATTCTTGCAATACTTTGTGTTGGTTGAATAGATGAATCTGAGATTGTGTGATGCATATCATATAATCATACCCACGGATACTTGAGGTGACATTGGAGTTTTGGTTGATTTGTGTCTTAAGGTGTTATTCTAGTACGAACTCTATGATAGATTGAATGGAAAGAATAGCTTCGTGTTATTTTACTACGGACTCTTGAATAGATCGATCAGAAAGGATAACTTTGAGGTGGTTTCATACCCTACAATAATCTCTTCGTTTGTTCTCCGCTATTAGTGACTTTGGAGTGAATCTTTGTTGCATGTTGAGGGATAGTTATATGATCAGGTTATGTTATTATTGTTGAGAGAACTTGCATTAGTGAAAGTATGAACCTTAGGCCTTGTTTCCTAGCATTGCAATACCGTTTGTGCTCACTTTTATCATTAGTTACCTTGATGTTTTTATATTTTCAGATTACAAAAACTTATATCTACCATCCATATTGCACTTGTATCACCATCTCTTCGCCGAACTAGTGCACCTATACAATTTACCATTGTATTGGGTGTGTTGGGGACACAAGAGACTCTTTGTTATTTGGTTGCAGGGTTGTTTGAGAGAGACCATCTTCATACTACGCCTCCCACGGATTGATAAACCTTAGGTCATCCACTTGAGGGAAATTTGCTACTGTCCTACAAACCTCTGCACTTGGAGGCCCAACAACGTCTACAAGGAGAAGGTTGCATAGTAGACATCAAGCTCTTTTCTAGCTCCTTTGCCGGGGAGGTGAGTGCTTGAAGGTATATTTTTAGATCTTGCAATTGAATCTTTTTGTTTCTTGTTTTATCACTAGTTTAGTCTATAAAAGAAAACTAAAAAATAGAATTGAGTTTGTCTCATACGCTTCATCTTTTTAATATCTTTCGTGAGAATGATGGGAAGGAAAATTGTGCTCAAGTGCTAGAAGAAGAAGTCTATAAAATGTTTGGCACTAAATCTTTGAATGAGGAGCATGATTGCAATGTTGTTAGTATGAACTCTTTGAATATCCATGGTACTAATGATGATTGCACTAGTCATGATGAAAATGTCTCTTATAAGCATGTAAATTTTCTGGAGTGCATAGAGTTTGCAATTACACACCAAATAGGGAAGATAGATTTTGCAAGAGGCATAAGTATTTGGAAACTAAATGGTTGCAAGAAAGGCTAGATGTTTGCGCTGAAGATTTAAAATATCTTTGCCATCCTTGTGAACTTTTCAATGAACGTGATCATTTAAATCCCCAATGCAAATTGTTTCATGGTCGTATCGTGTCCAAAAATTTGTGATGACTTGATTTCCCTTGCACATCATAATGAACTTAGCTTGCTGATGGGTTATGAAGAAATGAAACGTTTAACTAAGGATCTTCCAGAATTTGTCCTTGATAAAGTTCTTAATTTTGATCTAGAAGAAATTTTTATGTATTGTGCGGTGAATTGCATTAAAAATCCTTATATTGCCAATTACATAAAGAAAATAAAGCAAATAGAAGATGAAGAGAATACTAATGAAAGGGAAGAGATTTCCCAATATCCTCCTATTATTTCTTATGATGAATCAGGTAACGAGGAGGAGCTTTCTATTCAACCAATCTCATTAATAAGGTTAAACCCACACAGGATGTGAAGAAGAAAAAGAAAAGATGGAGAAGCAAAGGTAAAAAGGTATCCCTCCCAAATGATGTTGCTCCTATCACTCATTGTGATGATGATAATTGCTAGACTATTGGTGCTATCCATACTATTAATGATGAGAGTGATTATGCTTATGATATGAAAATGCCGAAGCTTGGGGATGCTATTTTTGATGAGAATGACATGTTTGAAAATATATTTGCTGAAATTAATATTTGTCCCAAGCTTGGGGATGCTATGTTCAATGAAGACGATATTTTTAGCCTCCCAAGTTTTGATGAGCAAATTTATTATGATGATAGCATGCCTCCTATTTATGATGATTATTATGATGAAACTTATGCTATAAAAAGTAGTGATGATTATATTTATAAAACTTGTCATGATTATGATTACCCTTTTTCTGAACATTACTCTTTTAATGTGGAAACAATTTATAGTATTCGAGTCTCTTATGATACTCCCACTATTCCGAATGAGAAGAATTTTGCTTATGTGGAGAATAGTAAAATTTCTATGCAAGTAGATCATGAAAAAGATGCTTTATGTGCTGGTTATATTTTTGAATTTATTCATGATGCTACTGAAAATTATTATGAGGGAGGAACATATGCTTGTAGAAATTGCAATAATATCAAGTTTCCTCTCTATGTGTGGAAAATTTTAAAGTTATGCTTGTTTTGCCTTCGTTTGCTCACAAAATCCCTATGCATAGGAAGTGGGTTAGACTTAAATGTGCTAGTCATATTCTTCATGATGCTATCTTTATGTTTCAATTCTTATCTTTTATGTGAGCATCATTGAAATCATCATGCCTAGCTAGGGGCGTTAAACGTTAGCGCTTGTTGGGAGGCAACCCAATTTATTTTTGTTCCTTGATTTTTGCTCCTGTTTAGTAATAAATAATTCAACTATCCTATGGTTAGATATGGTTTTATGTTTTAATTAGTGTTTGTGCCAAGTAGAACCTTTGGGAAGACTTGGGTGAAGTCTATGCGATCTTGCTATAAAAAAATAAAAACTTTTGCGCTCACAAGTTTAGTTGTAATTTTTTACTGGAGAGTGATTTTAGGTTGATTCTTTTTGCAGATGATTAATAGATAAATTTCTCACATCCGCCAATTTATTTCATAATTTTTAGATTTACATAAGTATTAGGAAGTTACAGATTACTACAGACTGTTCTGTTTTTGACAGATTCTGTTTTCATTGTGTTGTCTACTTATTTTGATGTATCTATGAGTAGTATCGGAGGGTATGAACCATAGAGAAGTTGAAATACAGTAGATATAACACCAATATGAATTTAGAATGAGTTCACAACAGTACCTAAGTAGTGATTTATTTTCTTATACTAACAGAGCTTACGAGTTTTCTATTAAGTTTTTTGTTGTGAAGTTTTCAGGTTTTCGGTAAAGATTCGATGGACTATGGAATAAGGAGTGGAAAGAGCCTAAGCTTGGGGATTCCCAAGGCACACCAAGGTAATATTAAAGTACAACCAAGAGTCTAAGCTTGGGGATGCCCCGGATGGCATCCCCTCTTTCATCTTCGTTCATCGGTAACTTTACTTGGAGCTATATTTTTATTCACCACATGATATGTGTTTTGCTTGGAGCGTCATTTTATTTTGTTAGTATTTGCTTACTGTTATTTAGAATAATGTTTTGCATCTCTATTTTCAATAAAAATGTCAAGGATAGCCTTTACCATGCTTATTTTGCATGTATACATGTTGCTATTTCAAAACACAAAGTTTACCGCTGTTGCAAAAATTCCCTAGAAAAGTCAGAGAATGATATAATATTGAAACTTTTTGTATATTGAGATCTGATAAATCTTCTACAGTTTAGTATTTTTCTCATAATTTTTGGAGTTATGGAAGTATGATGAATCTTGCATTCTTTACAGGCTATACTGTTTTGGCAGATTGCTGTTATGTTTGCATTGTTTGCATATGTTTGCTTGTTTAATGATTCTATTTGAGGATAGGAGTACTAAATATGCAGAGACATTTAGTATGCAATGTTGAATAATAATTTTTGTGATTTGTTACAGTATAAAATGATAAGGTTTTTGTATTGGTTTATACTAACTTATCTCATGAGTTCTTGTTGAGTTTTGTGTGGATGAAGCTTTCGAGATTTAGGAAACCGAGATATAAAAGGAATTAAGGAGACGCAAAAGCTCAAGCTTGGGGATGCCCAAGCCCAAGATAACATTTCAAGAAGTCTCAAGCATCCAAGCTTGGGGATGCCCCAGTAGGCATCCCACCTTTCTTCTTCAACAATTATCGGTTAGTATCGGTTGAACCTCAGTTTTTGCTTCTTCACATGAGTTGTGCTATCCTTGCAATGCCATTTTATTTTATTTTGCTTGATATTTGAATAAAGTACTGAAGATCTGGAATACTTAAATGAGAGAGAGTCCTAGCATAGTTAAATAATTGTTTGACTACTCATTGATCTTCACTTATATCTTTTTGGAGTAGTTTGTCATTTACTCGTGTGCTTCACTTATATCCTATGAGTAAATGGTTGAATGAGTTGATTGTCATAAATCTGAAATTATATATGTTTCATATGCTTATCCCATGGGGATTAATGACTTCACATATAATAATAGAGGTGGTAAATTTATTGAATGTTAGCAAACATTGTATTGGTCATTTGAACAATTCATGAAAGAATATTGAAGGAAGAGAGATTTCACATATAAATATACTACCTTGGACATCTTTTCTAATTGTGAGCACTCATTAAAATATGACATGCCAAAAGGTTGATGTTGGACAAGGAAGACAACGTAATGGGTTATGTTTTCCTATATCTGAAAAGTTATATTGTCTTGGATCATCCAACATGTTGAGCTTGCCTTTCCCTCTCATGCTAGCCAAATTCTTTGCACCAAGTAGAAATACTACTTGTGCTTCCAAACATCCTTTAAACCAGTTTTGCCATGAGAGTCCACCATACCTACCTATGGATTGAGTAAGATCCTTCAAGTAAGTTGTCATCGGTGCATGCAATAAAAATTGCTCTCTAAATATGTATGATCTATTAGTGCGACGAAAATAAGCTTTATACGAACTTGTGATAGGGAAGAAATAAAAGCGACAGACTGCATAATAAAGGTCTTTATCACAAGTGGCAATATAAAGTGACATTCTTTTGCATTAAGATTTTGTGCATCTAACCATAAAAGCGCATGACAACCTCTGCTTCCCTCTACGAAGGGCCTATCTTTTACTATTATCTTCTACCCTTGTACAAGAGTCATGGTGATCATCACCTTTCCTTTTTACACTTTTTCCTTTGGCAAGCACTTTGTGTTGGGGTGATCCAGAAATATATATGCACTTGGATGTAGGCATTCATAAATTATTATTGTTGACATTACCCTTGAGGTAAAAGGTTGGGAGGCGAAACTATAAGCCCCTATTTTTCTCTGTGTTCGATTAAAACTTTGAACCCATAAATATCACGTGAGTGTTAGCAATTGTGAAAGATTAAATGATAGTTGAGTATGTGGAGTTTTCTAAATCAAAGCTCTGACATAGACCCTTCCTGGAAATAAGATGAATTGCAATTGTTTGATGACTGACAATGAAGTTTGCTAGTTTTCAAGAAAGTTTATGGTCTATGCTTTAACACGTGAATAGCTTGTTACTTGATCATGAAAAGTTTTATGAGATGAACTACTAATATGACATATAATGATGCTAGAAAAGGTGATGAAATTATCATTGATTAAACTTGTGCACCTGCTAGCATTCACACTTCATAAATTCTTTCTTTTATCGTTTACCTACTCGAGCACGAGCAGGAATTAAGCTTGGGGATGCTGATACGTCTCCAACGTATCTATAATTTATAAAGTATTCATGCTATTATATTATATGTTTTGGATGTTTAATGGGCTTTATTATACACTTTTATATTAACTTTGGGACTAACCTATTAACCGGACGCCCAGCCCATATTGTTGTTTTTGCCTATTTTAGTGTTTCGCAGAAAAGGAATATCAAACGGAGTCCAAATGGAATGAAACCTTCGGGAGAGTTATTTTTGGAACGGAAGCAATCCAGGAGACTTGGAATAGACGTCAGGGAAGCTTCGAGGAAGCCATGAGGCAGGCAGGCGCGCCCCCCACCCTCGTGGGCCCCTCGTGGCTCCCGTGACCGACTTTTTTCGCCTATATATATGTCCATATACCCTAAAAACATCCAGGAGCACCATAGATTGGGATTTCCGCTGCCGCAAGCCTCTGTAGCCACCAAAAACCAATCGGGACCATGTTCTGGCACCCTGTCGGAGGGGGGGGGGATCCCTCACCAGTGGCCGTCTTTGTCATCCCGACGCTCTCCATGACGAGGAGGGAGTAGTTCAACCTCGGGGCTGAGGGTATGTACCAGTAGCTATGTGTTTGATCTCTCTCTCTCTCTCTCTCTCTCTCTCTCGTGTTCTTGAGGTGTTACGATCTTGATGTATCGCGAGCTTTGCTATTATAGTTGGATCTTATGATGTTTCTCCCCCTCTACTCTCTTGTAATGGATTGAGTTTTCCCTTTGAAGTTATCTTATTGGATTGAGTCTTTAAGGATTTGAGAACACTTGATGTATGTCTTGTTGTGCTTATCTGTGGTGACAATGGGATATTCACGTGATTTACTTGATGTATGTTTTGGTGATCAACTTGCGGGTTCAATGAACTTATGCATAGGGGTTGGCACACGTTTTCGTCTTGACTCTTTGGTAGAAACTTTGGGGCACTCTTTGAAGTACTTTGTGTTGGTTGAATAGATGAATCTGAGATTGTGTGATGCATATCGTATAATCATACCCACGGATACTTGAGGTGACATTGGAGTATCTAGGTGACATTAGGGTTTTGGTTGATTTGTGTCTTAAGGTGTTATTCTAGTATGAACTCTATGATAGATTGAACGGAAAGAATAGCTTCATGTTATTTTACTACGGACTCTTGAATAGATCGATCAGAAAGGATAACTTTGAGGTGGTTTCGTACCCTACAATAATCTCTTCGTTTGTTCTCCGCTATTAGTGACTTTGGAGTGACTCTTTGTTGCATGTTGAGGGGTAGTTATATGATCCGGTTATGTTATTATTGTTGAGAGAACTTGCACTAGTGAAAGTATGAACCTTAGGCCTTGTTTCCTAGCATTGCAATACCGTTTGTGCTCACTTTTATCATTAGTTACCTTGCTGTTTTTATATTTTTAGATTACAAAAACCTATATCTACCATCCATATTGCACTTGTATCGCCATCTCTTCGTCGAACTAGTGCACCTATACAATTTACCATTGTATTGGGTGTGTTGGGGACACAAGAGACTCTTTGTTATTTGGTTGCAGGGTTGTTTGAGAGAGACCATCTTCATCCTATGCCTCCCACAGATTGGTAAACCTTAGGTCATCCACTTGAGGGAAATTTTCTACTGTCCTACAAACCTGTGCACTTGGAGGCCCAGCAACGTCTACAAGGAGAAGGTTGGATAGTAGACATCAGGTGCCAGCCTACTTCATGCAGTGCTTCTATCCATTTCTGCAGACTATGCAACGCAGCGAGGGTTTCAATGTTGTTTTGAAGCGTTACGTGACCCCTGGCAACTCATTAATGTAGTGTGCTAAGCAATATTCAGCTTTGCAACAGAAAATATTGTGATCTGAGCTACAGCAAGAAGCAAACACCGCACTCAAGCAGCCTAAATTGCTATCACATTTACCAATGGAGAGGCAGATGAGCAAGATATACACCAACAAGATGTTTAACAAGTAAGTGAATGATCGTACGGTCTTATTTGCCATGTATGACGCGGCACATTCAACATTCAAAAATGCTAAAAATATACAAAAAATGTTGTTTGGTAAAACAAAGAACAAACTCTGCATGCTTGTTTTAAAGAGGAAGCAAACCAAAAATATCAAAAAATATGTTTGCCATGTGTACTGGTTTGAAGCCGCCATATGTAATAAACACATGAATGCAAAAGATGAAAATGGAACAAAAAAAATGAGTAGTTGGAATGCAAATAATAGTTGTCGTATGTTGTGATAGAAAATGTAGTTGCCATTTTGAATGTGTTGTGGTTTCCATGTGGGATGTAGTGTGATTGCCATGTATAGTGTAATGGTTTTTCACATGTAACATGACCTGAGTCACCATGAGAACAAAAATATGACGAAGTTGCACTACCAGAAAGACAGTAATTGCCATGTAGAATGCAATGTAGTTGCCATCTTTTGACATACTGGTCATTTCAAAAAATAGCAAAGGATTACACTGTATAACATATTCTCGTGCTCGTTACACTTTAACTGCCATGTGAAATAAACTATAGTTGCCATGTGAAATAAACTACAGTTGCCATGTGGGGAAAAGCTTTATTTGCCATCGTTGATTTTAATACGTTTGCTATGTTGTGCCCTACCTCAACAAAAGTAACTACAAAAAGAATACAAGAATTTTACAAATGCAAAACATGCAGATTCCAGGAAGAAGTAAAGTTGTCCAGCATGTATGCAACTTACCAGGTTGACGAACATACCTTCAAGGTGTGTACTCCCAGGGGCATGTCCGATTCAGAACCTGAAGACTCGAACAAGGGAACAAAATACTTTGTGAAGGCCTCGATAAACGAAGGTGAATAATATTGTGAATGATGCAAATACGAACGGGACGGGATTGTGTGCTGCCACATACTCAAAATAATGGAGATGCACGCGGTCACACATTTGCCCCGCCATTTCATATGACGACGATGGACTTGGGACGCCGACGGTGCATTGGGGCCACAAACATGAAATGCAATTTTGGTTTACATGATGACAGACCAAAAGCAACCATGGACTCCGTGAGGCATGTCGTATTGACCAAGAACTATGCTGAACTAATAGATGAAGCATGCAAGAGCTATGAGATAGCAAGGGTGGCAGAAAAGCATAGGAAGGCCCTATAAAGAGAGCTTGATGAGATCAAGAAGAGGAAGGCTGAATAAGCCTTACACAAATTCCCCCGCACTTCAAGTGTTCCTTCGTCCACGGGTCCGTCCTCTGAAAACTCGGAGGTAGGGTCTAGAACAGCAAGCACACAATCTCAGGTTGGAACCCACCCTGTTCCATCACAAAAGGGTGTCCAAAAGAGGTGAGATACAAATTAGGGTTGGAAATTCAAGCAAAGCACAAGAAACCAAAGAAAGGAACTGGCAATTCGTAAACAACTGTGGGGGATTCTAACTTTGATGTTGGTGACAATTTTGTAATGTATATGGTGAAGGTTTAGAAATGCGAGAATGAATGTTGGTGGACAACAGCAATTGAAGAAAATGCCATGTATGCAGTACTAAATATGTCATGTAGTTGCTACTAAAAAATGCCATGCAGCCGCTTTTGAATCTGCCATGTACTTGCTACTAAATATGCCATCGGGTAGCTTTCCGTTTTCAGTCCACACATTTTTGGAGATAGTAAAAAATAGTTGCCACAGTATGTGGGAGCTAATTGAATTGATCACATGCGAATCACGAGAGAGAACAACTGCCATCTAAGTTGTATTCAAATTGACGTGCAATAGGTGCCACATATGCAAACCTACGAACTACTATGCTAACCAATACAGTTAGCACTGCGAAAATCCCAAAATAAATGAAATGATTAGTTGCACTAGCCATGCGTGATCAACGATATTTGTCGTGTATCAGACATCATAAACAGCATGTCAAGGAAACTAAGGTTACCACAAAGGAAAAATAGCAAAAGTTTCAAACCATATATTCCGTAGTAGAAAATAACTAGACATACTGGGCCGACGGCAGATTTACAAAATTTGAATGTAGTAAAGATGAAAAACAAAAACACAAAGTTATTTAAAAAAACGAGTTTCAAAACATCTGCAACATCCCCTCGGAAACAAAAAAAGAAAAAAACATAAGACAAAAATCAAGCATATGACAGGAGAATTTCAAAAACCACATTTCAGACAAGCGCACAAACTGCCCATTCAAACTGCAAATTCGTACTCACATTCACAAACACATAAAAAATTGAACATAAAGGTAGTTCTTGTCACACCTAAATAGATTCAGGTCCACACTTATATTACAAAGCTTAGACGGCACATACATGCCATCACTATATACTCCAGCTACGGGGAATGAAGTCATAACCTAGCACACGGACATAGTTTCAAAAAGCGAGGTGATACCTTACATTCATAAGCCATAGAATGTAAGGTAGCCATGTGTATGGAGCACCACATGGTCATTTGTACTTTTTGTTCGCAGTTTTGATAGCTCCCTCTATGAATTCTCGTGCGGAAGCCCGCGTGTTGAAATCTTCATTCATCAACAAGTATAGATTTTACGGAGCTCGACGACCATTGCAGCTGTGATCACAGGGACCCGTCGAACTTCCCACTTTCCAAGGTATTCCAACATGTAAAACCCGCAATCATGCCTAGAACGAAACAAACCGGTGAACACATGCCAACATAAACATGATAAACTTTGAGGAAGAGTTGAAAAAGGTCAAAATTGAGGTAGAAAACACATGAAAAGATGGTAATTACCCGTTTTCTTACTTCTCAGTCATGACGTACTCAATTGGAAAATGACTGATCTAGACCTTCGAGTTTAATGACGGTTCCAGGTCTCTTTCAGGTTGCTGATAAAGAATTTGGCACGAGTAGTAAGGTCGTCGTCATCTCCTGGACGGATTGAATCAAGCACCTCAAAACGTTGGTTCTTCAGGTCAAGGAAAATGGCGTAGTGGTGACCAAACTTGTCATCTGGGTTATCTGGTGCAAGCAGCTGGAACATGGTGAACATAATCTGCAAGTAAAAAAAGAGAAAAGAAAAAAAAGAGTTGACATAAAAACAGATTGATGTAGTTGCAAAAATGATATGTAGTAATATTGCCATTTGCAATAATGGATATATGAAAGCAAGCATCAAATGGCCAAGTGGACACATGGAAAAAGGGTTCAGTTGCCATGTGTAATTGTTAGAAGTTGACATCCATGTTTAAACAAATTTGCCCCAATATTTTCAGTTAAGTTGCCACATGAGTTCCATTAAAGTTGACACTTCCTTACCATGGCAATTGTTGCCACATGAAACAGTTACCACAAAAAGTATGTAACCCACATATCGAATATAACTATGGACAACATAGCATGGAAACAAATAAAACATCTACAACGAGAAGAAACACTCTCATATTTTTTCAGTGTGAGCTTGAAATCACCATGCGCGGCAAAATGTTTCCTCATGATGTGGTGGTGGAAGTCACAATCCCATATTTTGCAGGTCACGCTGTAATGCATGATCGTATTGTCGGGACAAATGACCACATGCCTGTTGATGTAGTCAATCCCACACACAACTACATTCTTCGGCATTTTACCAATAGGCCTCACAGACTCGGTAAGATCACCCAGGTCGACATATGTCGCATCGCATTGTATGATTCTGGTTCTGTCCAAACATGAGATGTATGAAAATGATATAACATGAAAGAATCATATCTACTAAAAAAATAAAAATAAAAATAAACAATGCATGGCTAAAAGGGCAAAAATATCAGGAAAAAGCAAGTAAGGGGTTATATGGTGTGGACATTACTTTTTCAGCTCCTTCATGTGTTTGTTGTTCGACCTCGCATTTCTGAAACGCTTGAAAATATCGTATAGATGGGTCTGCCCCTTTGTAGCCTTAACATCAGGCTCAAAGTCATCCATTGGTGGTGCATGAACTACCCTCGTCTGCCTCACAGAACCAGGGTTTGCCCTTCTGATGATATCCTCAGATACTAGCCCAGTGATAAACCACAAGTATATATAGGGGACCACAACAGTTTTTGAGGGTATTCAACCGAAATTTATTGATTCCACACAAGGGGAGCCAAAGAATATTCTCGAGTATTAGCAGCTGAGCTGTTAATTCAACCACACCTGAAAGACTTAATATCTGCAGCAAAATATTTAGTAGCAGAGTAGTATGGAAGTAACGGTAACAGTGGCAATAGTAACAGTAGCAGTTTTGTAGCAATCGTAATAGTGGCAACGGAAAAGTAACGTAGCAAAGATCAATATGTGAAAAGCTCGTAGGAAATGGATCAATGATGGATACTTATGTCGGATGGCATTCATCATGCGACAATTATAACATAGGGTGACACAGAACTAGCTCCAATTCATCAATATAATGTAGGCATGTATTCCAAATATATTCATACGTGCTTATGGAAAAGAACTTGCATGACATCTTTTGTCCTACCCTCCCGTGGCAGCGGGGTCCTATTGGAAACTAAGGGATATTAAGGCCTCCTTTTAATAAAGTACCGGACCAAAGCATTAGCACTTAGTGAATACATGAACTCCTCAAACTATGGTCATCACCGGGAGTGGTCCCGACTATTGTCACTCCAGGGTTGCCAGATCATAACACGTAGTAGGTGACTATAACTTGCAAGAGAGGATCAAGAACACACATATATTCATGAAAACATAATAGGTTCAGATCTGAAATCATGGCACTCGAGCCCTAGTGACAAGCATTAAGCATAGCAAAGTCATAGCAACATCAATCTTAGAACATAGTGGATACTATGGATCAAATCCTAACAAAACTAACTTGATTACATGGTAAATATAATCCAACCCATCATGGTCTAGCAAGCCTGCGAGGGGATTACTCACGCACGGCGGTGAGCATCATGAAATTGGTGATGGAGGATGGTTGATGATGACGATGGCGACGAATTCCCCTCTCCGGAGCCCAAAATGGACTCCAGATCTGCCCTCCCGAGGAAGAACAGGGCTTGGTGGCGGCTCTGTATCATAAAATGCGATGAATCCTTCTCTTTGATTTTTTCTCCCTGAACGTGAATATATGGAGTTGGAGTTGAGGTCGGTGGAGGTCCAGAGGCCCACAAGGTCGGGTGGCGCGCCCCCCCACCCTTGTGGCCAGGGTGTAGGCCCCCTTCACTTGATTCTTTTTCCAATATTTTTTATTAATTCCAAAACTTATCTCTGTGAAGTTTCAGGTCATTCCGGGAACTTTTCATTCTGCACAAAAATAACATCATGGCAATTCTGCTGAAAACAACATCAGTCCGGGTTAGTTCCATTCAAATCATGCAAGTTAGAGTCCAAAACAAGGGCAAAAGAGTTTGCAAAAGTACATACGACGGAGACGTATCAACTCCCCCAAGCTTAACCCATTGCTTGTCCTCAAGCAATTCAGTTGACAAACTGATAGTGATAAAGAAAAAATTTTACAAACTCTGTTTGATCTTATTGTTGCAAATATGTAAAGCCAGCATTCAAGTTTTCAGCAAAGATCATGAACTAACCATATTCACAATAACTTTTAGGTCTCACATTTACTCATATAAATGGCATAATCGACTAGCGAGCAATAATAAATAAATCTCAGATGACAAGACTTTTTCAAAACAATCATGATATGATATAACAAGATGGTGTCTCCCTAGCCCTTTCTGAGACCGCAAAACATGAATGGAGAGCACCCCTGAAGATCAAGGACTGACTAGACATTGTAATTCATGGTAAAAGAGATCCAGTCACAGTCATGCTCAATATAAATTAATAAAAATGCATACAAATGACAGTGGTGCTCTCTAACTAGTGCTTTTTATAAGAGGAAGATGACTCGGCAATAAAAGTAAATAGATAGGCCCTTCGCAGAGGGAAACGGGGATTTGCAGAGGTGCTAGAGCTCGAGTTTTTAAAGTAGATATAAATAATATTTTGCATGGTATGCTTTCATTGTCAACATAACAACCAAGAGATCTCGGTATCTTCCATGATACATACATTATAGACGGTTCCCAAATAGAATGGTAAAGTTTATACTCCCCCACCACCAACAAGCACACTCCACGGCTGGTCCGAAACAACCGATACCATCCAACTAACAACAGTCCTGGGGGAGTTTTGTTTGCAATTATTTTGATTTGATTTGAGCATGGGACTGGGCATCCCGGTTACCATCCATTTTCTCGTGAATGATGAGCGGAGTCCACTCATCATGAGAACAACCCACCTAGCATGGAAGATATTGACAACCCTAGTTGGTACATGAGTGATTCAAGCATACAAAATAGATTATCATTTGAAGGTTTAGAGTTTGGCACTTGCAAATTTACTTGGAATGGCAGGTAAATACCGCATATAGGAAGGTATGGTGGACTCATATGGAACAACTTTGGGGTTTATGGAAGTGGATGTACAAGCAGTATTCCCGCTTAGTACAAGTGAAGGCTAGAAAAACACTGGGAAGCGACCAACTAGAGAGCGACAACAGTCATAAACATACATTAAGATTAAACAACATTGAGTGCAAGCATGATTAGGATATAAATCACCATGAACATAAATATCATGGAGGCTATGTTGATTTTGTTTCAACAACATGTGTGAAAATGTGCCAATTCAAGCCACTCGAATCATTCAAAGGAGGATACCATCCTATCATACTACATTACAACCATTTTAAAAGCATGTTGGCACGCAAGGTAAACCATTATAAACTCCTAGCTAATTAAGCATGGCATGAGTAACTATAATCTCTAATTGTCATTGCAAACATGTTTCATTCATAATAGGCTGAATCAGGAACGACGAGCTAATCATATTTACAAAAACAATATAGGTCAAGTTCATACCAGCTTTTCCTCATCTCAATCATTTCATCATATATCGTCATTATTGCCTTTCACTTGCACGACCAAACGATGTGATAATAACAAAAGTGCACGTGCATTTGACTAAGCCGGAATCTGTAAACATTTATTCAAGGGAGAAGACAAGGTAATATGGGCTCTTTGTTAGATCAACAATAATGCATATGAGATCTATTCAACATTTTCATCGCGGTCTTCTCCTCTCGACACCAAAAGAAAAGTGTTGGTGCAACAAACCCTGGGTCTGTTGCCTAGACTATGCATAGACATGGGAACAAGGTTAAGTTACCACCCCAAGTCAGAATACAAGGGACCAAGATTATTGAAGGACCAACATGCAGATCAAGAGGACCAAAGTCAAGCGAGAGAAGCAAGATACCACCAGGAGAAAAGCCTACCTTGCCGGGCAGGCGAGCTCGACAAGGGCGGGATTACCCCCAGAAGCAAACGACCAAGACATCCCGGCAGGGCCTGCCGGGACTCACGGAGGCGAAACCACCACACCAACCACTTTCCATGACCCACATCGTTAATCAGTGCGGTGTCAAGCCGGAAAGTGACTAAGTGGCAGCCATTCACCACATGGCGGCCTCTTTCTACAAAAGATACCTACAGATGACACCCGTCCTGCGACGTGTCAAGCGAGCAGGCGTGGAGCTGGCAAGATAGCCCGGCAAGGCTTGCCGGGCAAGCGACGATGTGACGCTAAGCGGTGCATTTAATGCACCCTGTCATCCTGCAGAGTTAGGTATGATAGCACTGTTTGCTATCCTATTAGTGCATAATGACTACTTTGCCATTGTTGTGACCCCTTAACCTATAAAAGGAGGCCCATGGAAACCGTAGAAAGGGTTAGAGGGTTTGATAACTCACAGCCCCATACGTGCGTAGCCACTGCCGCCCCCTGCCGGGAAAGTGTACTATGCTCCACCACCATCATTCCACCATCAATCCACCAAACCAGGAGTAGGGTTTTACGCCTCATGGCGGCCCGAACCTGGGTAAAATTGCCTGCGTGATCTTTGTCGTGTTGCCCCACGCTCGGCTGCTCTTTGTGCAACGCGACGCGCCCCCCCTGTCGAACCAGCAAGGGGCCCTCTGGTCCCATAGGTGGTCGTGGTTTTCCCGTGACATCTTTGGTGCGTCAGGTAGGGGGATTGCTTGCGTGAACCGAAAGGCGTGTGCAATGCGTCATCTTCATCACCACCTTCGCCTTTGACGGCGCCATCGACCATGGTGCCCAAGAAGAAACCCGGTGCTTTGGCTCACCCATCCACCTCGAAGGCTCTGCCGCCCGCGGCCTCTAATGCCGCAGGGGACGCGAAGGCGCGCGGGGATGTGGACGCTGCTGGGGACATGGTCGAAGCAGGTGGCACCGTCACCACTTCCCCGACGGTCGACACGGGAGTAGGAGGCATCAGAGGAGAACATCATCAGTAGCGCCTCGACGGCCATGCTCCACAAGGTACGGGTGAGGGGGTTACTCCATCTGTGCCCCTCCTCTCGTTGATGGGCATAGGTGCAGCAACGACGCTCAGACTGGGGCAAACCACCGCCCTCCGGCCGCCCCCACCACGGGAGCGACAGCGGCGCGTGCGCCTCTCCCGGGATGGGTCGACCAAGTTGCTGCGCTTGACGGAGCCGCTGGCCCTCGAGCACCTTCGCCGCGCCACCCTACCGCCCAGGTGGTCGCCCCACAGCAGCGGGGGTGCGGTGCCGCCACCGCTGACACCATCAGGAGCCAAGAGACGGTGCAGAGTCGAGCGACGGTGCGATCGACTTCATCATCACCCATGCCAAGTATAGCCACGGAGGCCATGGCGCGGGCTCAGCTGCTGCTGAGGTTTCCGCCAGCGGCCGAGTAGATGGACGAGTGGTGTGCCACCATCCAAAGCCTGCTCAGTTTTGCCGAAGCTGGGGGCTTGACGACACACAAGTGTAGGATCGCAACAGCTTTCGAGGGTAGAGTATTCAACCCAAATTTATTGATTCGACACAAGGGGAGCCAAAGAATATTCTTGAGTATTAGCAGTTGAGTTGTCAATTCAACCACACCTGGATAACTTAGTATCTGCAGCAAGGTATTTAGTAGCAAAGTAGTATGATAGCAATAGTAACAGTGGTAAAGGTAAAGATAGTAATAGCAATATTTTTGGGGTTTTGTAGAGATTGTAATAGTAGCAACGGAAAAGTAAATAAGCAAAGCACACTATATGAAAAGCTCGTAGGCAATGGATCATTGATGGATAATTATGTCGGATGCAATTCCTCATGTAATAGCTATAACATAGGGTGACACAGAACTAGCTCCAACTCCTCAATGTAATGTAGGCATGTATTCCGAATATAGTCATATGTGCTTATGGAAAAGAACTTGCATGACATCTTTTGTCCTACCCTCCCGTGGCAGCGGGGTCCTAGTGGAAACTAAGGGATATAAAGGCCTCCTTTTAATAGAGAACCGGAGCAAAGCATTAACACATGGTGAATACATGAACTCCTCAAACTACGGTCATCATCGAGAAGTATCCTGATTATTGTCACTTCGGGGTAGTCGGATCATAACACATAATAGGTGACTATAGACTTGCAAGATAGGATCAAGAACACACATATATTCATGAAAACATAATAGGTTCAGATCTGAAATCATGGCACTCGGGCCCTAGTGACAAGCATTAAGCATAGCAAAGTCATAGCAACATCAATCTCAGAACATAGTGGATACTAGGGATCAAACCCTAACAAAACTGACTTGATTACATGGTAAATCTCATCAAACCCTAACAAAACTGACTTGTTCCCGCCAAGAAGGAAAAGACGAGAAAAGAGGCGCACGAGTAGGAGCCCATCCCGGTCCTGTCGCGACCTTCCCGGCACGGCCTGACAAGACCGGGAGTGGCGAGGCTGCAAAGGAGAAGTGTGGGAATGGGACAGCACCATCTGGTCACCACCTCCAGAGCCAGCAAGAAGCCCCGGCTTGAGCCCCGATGGAGTCATCAACCAAAGCTCACCCGGAAGACTACTGGAGGGGAGGCCAAGGCGCCAAGAGAACATCCCTCCCCGGCCGTGAGGCTGGTGTTGATGATGTCGGGGAGGGAGGGGAAGAACGGAAAGACGAGGCGACAGGTCACCCGCTGATACGTCTCCAACGTATCTATAATTATGAAGCATTCATGCTATTTTATTATCTGTTTTGAATGATTACGGGCTTTATTATACACTTTTATATTACTTTCGGTACTAACCTATTAACCGGAGGCCCATCCCATATTGCTGTTTTATTGCCTGTTTCAGTATTTCGAAGAAAAGGAATATCAAACGGAGTCCAAACGGAATGAAACCTTCGGCAGCGTGATTTTTGGAAAGATTATGATCTAGGAGACTTGGAGTGCAAGCCAGGGGGTCATCGAGGAAGCCACGAGATAGGGGGGCGTGCCCATCCCCCCTGGGCGCGCCCTACCCTCTCGTGGACCCCTCGAGGCTCCCCCGACCGACTTCTTTCGCCTATATAAGCCTACGTACCCTAAAAACATCGAATAAAAAGATAGATCGGGAGTTCCACCGTCGCAAGCCTCTGTAGCCACCAAAAACCAATCGGGACCCTGTTCCGGCACCCTGCCAGAGGGGGAACCCATCACCGGTGGCCATCTTCATCATCCCGGTGCTATCCATGACGAGGAGGGAGTAGTTCACCCTCGGGGCTGAGGGTATGTACCAGTAGCTATGTGTTTGATCTCTCTCTCTCTCTCTCTCTCTCTCTCTCTCTCTCTCGTGTTCTCTCTCGTGTTCCCTCTATGGCACGATCTTGATGTATCCCGAGCTTTGCTATTATAGTTGGATCTTATGATGTTTATCCCCCTCTACTCTCTTGTGATGAATTGAGATTTCCTCTTGAAGTTATCTTATCGGATTGAGTCTTTAATGATTTGAGAACACTTGATGTATGTCTTGCCGTGCTTATCTGTGGTGACAATGGGATATCATGTGCCACTTGATGTATGTTTTGGTGACCAACTTACGGGTTCCGCCCATGAACCTATGCATAGGGGTTGGCACAAGTTTTCGTCTTGACTCTCCGGTAGAAACTTTGGGGCACTCTTTGAAGTACTTTGTGTTGGTTGAATAGATGAATCTGAGATTGTGTGATGCATATCGTATAATCATGCCCACGGATACGTGAGGTGACAATGGGGTATCTAGGTGACATTAGGGTATTGGTTGATTTGTGTCTTAAGGTGTTATTCTAGTATGAACTCTATGATAGATTGAGCGGAAAGAATAGCTTCATGTTATTTTACTATGAACTCTTGAATAGATCGAGCAGAAAGGATAGCTTTGAGGTGGTTTCGTACCCTACCATAATCCCTTCATTTGTTCTCCGCTATTAGTGTCTTTGGAGTGACTCTTTGTTGCATGTTGAGGGATTGTTATATGATCTATGTATGTTATTATTGTTGAGAGAACTTGCACTAGTGAAAGTATGAACCTTAGGCCTTGTTTCCTATCATTGCAATGCCGTTTGTGCTCACTTTTATCATTAGTTACCTTGCTGTTTTTATAATTTCAGATTACAAAAACCTTTATCTACCATCCATATTGCACTTGTATCACCATCTCTTCGCCGAACTAGTGCACCTATACAATTTACCATTGTATTGGGTGTGTTGGGGACACAAGAGACTCTTTGTTATTTGGTTGCAGGATTGTTTGAGAGAGACCATCTTCATCCTACGCCTCCCACGGATTGATAAACCTTAGGTCATCCACTTGAGGAAAATTTGCTACTGTCCTACAAACCTGTGCACTTGCAGGCCCAACAACGTCTACAAGAAGAAGGTTGTGTAGTAGACATCAAGCTCTTTTCTGGCGCCGTTGCCGGGGAGGTTAGTGCTTGAAGGTATATCTTTAGATCTTGCAATCGAATCTTTTTGTTTCTTGTTTTTATCACTAGTTTAGTTTATAAAAGAAAACTACAAAAAAATGGAATTGAGTTTGTCTCATACGCTTCATCTTTTTAATATCTTTCGTGAGTATGATGGAAAGGAAAATTGTGCTCAAGTGCTAGAGGAAGAATGCATTAGAATGTTTGGTACTAGATCTTTGTATGATGAGCATTATTGCAATGTTGTTAGTATGAATTCCTTGAATATCCATGATGCTAATGATATGCAAAGGCACAAGCTTGGGGAAGCTATGTTTGATGAATATGATATTTTTTGTCCACCAAGTTTTGATATGCAAAGTTGTTATGATGAAAGCATGCCTCCTATTTATGATGATTATATTGATGAAAGTGGGTTTGGATGAGTGTCAACTTTAGGAAGTAGTGATCCCACTATTTTGGAGGATGTTGAATCTTATTGTGATGAACATGAAAGTGGATTTGGAAGAGTGTCAATTTTATTTAGTGATGATTCCACTATTTCGGAAGAGGTTCCAATTGATTATGAGAACAAAGTTGCTATCTATGATGATTATTGGGATGACTTGTATGCTATTAAGAATAATGATAACCATGAAACTTGTCATCATGATTTTAGTTTTCAATTGGATTATGCCTCATATGATAATTATTTTGTTGAGTTTGCTCCCACTACCATTCTGAATGAGAAGAATTTTGCTTATGTGGAGAGTAATAAATTTTCTATGCTTGTAGATCATGAAAAAAATACTTTAGGTGCTGGTTATATGGTTGAATTCATTCATGATGCTACTTAAAATTATTATGAGGGAGGAACATATGCTTGTAGGAATTGCAATAATATCAAGTTTCCTCTCTATGTGTTGAAATTTTTGAAGTTATGCTTGTTTTGCCTTCCTATGCTAGTTGATTATTTTTCCCATAAGTTGTTTGCTCACAAAATCCCCATGCATAGTAAGTGGGTTAGACTTAAATGTACTAGTCATATTCTTCATGATGCTCTCTTTATGTTTCAATTCTTATCTTTTATGTGAGCATCATTGAAATCATCATGCCTAGCTAGGGGCGTTAAACGATAGCGCTTGTTGGGAGGCAACCCTCCTTGCTTTTTTCTCCTGTTTAGTAATAAATAATCCATCTAGCCTCTTGTTAGATGTGGTTTTATGTTTTAATTAGTGTTTGTGCCAAGTAGAACCTTTGGGAAGACTTGGGTGAAGTCTTTATGATCTTGCTGTAAAAACAGAAACTTTAGTGCTCACGAGATTAGCTGCCATTTTTTTACTGGAGAGTGGTTTTAGGTTGATTATTTTTTCAGATGATTAATAGACAAATTTCTCAGGTCCGCAAATTTATTTCATAATTTTTGGGGTTCTAGAAGTATATGTTTGATACAGATTACTACAGACTGTTCTGTTTTTGACAGATTCTGTTTTCATTGTGTTGTTTGCTTATTTTGATGAATCGATGGCTAGTATGTAAGAGTATGAACCATAGAGAAGTTATAATACAGTAGATATTACACCAATATGAATTTATAATGAGTTCATTACAGTACCTAAGTGGTGATTTATTTTCTTATACTAACGGAGCTTACGAGTTTTGTGTTGAGTTTTGTGTGGTTGAAGTTTTCAAGTTTTGCGTAAGGATTCAATGGTCTATGGAATAAGGAGTGGTAGGAGCCTAAGCTTGGGGATGCCCAAGGCACCCAAGGTAATATTCAAGGACAACTAAGCAACTAAGCTTGGGGATGCCCCGGGAGGCATCCCCTCTTTCGTCTTCGTTCATCGGTAACTTTACTTGGAGCTATATTTTTATTCACCACATGATATGTGTTTTGCTTGGAGCGTCATTTTATTTTGTTAGTATTTGATTGCTGTTATGTATAATAATTTTTTGCATCTACATTTTCAATAAAAATGTCAAGGATAACCTTTACCATGCTTGTTTTGCTAGTATACATGTTGCTGTTTGAAAACAGAAAGTTTACCGCTGTTGCAAAAATTCCCTAGAAAATTCAGAGAATGGTATAATGTTGAAACTTTTTGCATATTGAGCTATGATAAATTCATTACAGTGGTAATTTTATTTCATAATTTTTGGAGTTAGGTAACTATGATGAATCTTGCATTCTTTACAGACTATACTGTTTTGGCAGATTTCTGTTATGTTTGCATTGTTTGCATATGTTTGCTTGTTTAATGATTCTATTTGAGGATAGGGGTATTAAATATGCAGAGACATTTAGTATGCAACGTTGAATAATAATGTTAGTAATTTGTTACAGTAGAAAATGATAAGGTTTTTGCATTGTTTTATACCAACTTATCTCACGAGTTCTTGTTGAATTTGGTGTGGATGAAGCTTTCGAGATTTAGGAAACCGTGATATAAAAGGAATTAAGGCGACACAAAATTTCAAGCTTGGGGATGCCCAAGGAACCTCAAGATAATATTCCAAGAAGTCTCAAGCATCTAAGCTTGGGGATGCCCCAGTAGGCATCCCACCTTTCTTCTTCAACAACTGTCGGTTAGTATCGGTTGAGTCTAAGTTTTTGCTTCTTCACATGAGTTGTGCTATCCTTGCAATGCCATTTGTTTTGCTTGCTGTTTGAATAAAATACCAAGATTTGAAATTCTTTAATGAGAGAGAGTCTTCACATAGTTGCATAAGTATTTAGCTACTCATTGATCTTCACTTATATCTTTTTGGAGTAGTTGTTCTTTTACTCGTGTGCTTCACTTATATCCTATGAGTAAATGGTTGAATGAGTTGAATGTCATAAATCTGAAATTATATATGTTTCATTTGCTTATCCCATGGGGAGTAATGACTTCACATCTAAGAAGTAGAGGTAGTAAGTTTATTGAAGGTTAACAAGCATTGTATTGGTTATTTGAACAATTCATGAAAGAATATTGAAGGAAGAGAGATTTCACATATAAATATACTATCTTAGACATGTTTTATAATTGTGAGCACTCATTAAGTATGACATGATAAAGAGTTGATGTTGGACAAGGAAGACAACATAATGGGTTATGTTTTCTCACATCTCAGTTAAAGTATATTGTCATGGATCATTCAAACATGTTGATCTTGCCTTTCCCCCTCATGCTAGCAAAAATTCCTTGAACCAAGTAGAGATACTACTTATGCTTCCAATATCCTTAAACCCAGTTTTTGCCATGAGTGTCCACCATACCTACCTATATGCGGTATTTACCTACCGTTCCAAGTAAATTTGCATGTGCCAAACTCTAAACCTTCAAATTATAATCTGTTTTGTATGCCCGAATTGCTCATGTAGCAACTAGGGGCTGTCAGTGTCTTCCATGCTAGGTGGGTTATTCTCAAGATGAGTGGACTCCGCTCATCATTCACGAGAAAAATGGCTGGTAACCGGGATGCCCAGTCCCATGATAAAAAAGATCAAAATCAAATAAAAAATAATTGCAAATAAAACTCCCCCAGGTTTGATGTTAGTTGGAGGCACCCGTTGTTTCGGGCAAGCCCTGGATTGATGATTGTTTGTGGAGGGGGAGTAAAAACTTTTACCATTCTATTTGGGAACCGCCTATAATGTACTCCCTCCATTCCTAAATATAAGTCTTTGTAGAGATTTCACTATGGACCACATACGGATGTATGTAGATACATTTTAGAGTGTAGATTCACTCATTTTATTCTGTATGTAGTCTATAGTGAAATCTCTATAAAGACTTATATTTAGGAACGGAGGGAGTATGTAGTATGGAAGATATTGGGAACTCTTGGTTGTTATGTTGACAATGAGATCATACCTCTCAAAATTATTTATCTCTATTTCAAAATCGAGCTCTGGCACCTCTGCAAATCCCTGCTTCCCTCTGCGAAGGGTCTATCTTTTACTTTATGTCTTTTACTTTATGCAAGAGTCAAGGTGATCTTCACCTTTCCCTTTTTCATTTTATCCTTTGGCAAGCACTTTGTGGTAGGGTGATCCTGATATATATATATCCAATTGGATGTATGTTAGCATGAACTATTATTGTTGACATCACCCAAAGGTGAATACGTTTGGAGGCAACATTATAAGCCCCTATCTTTCTCTGTGTCTGATTAAAACTCGATAACCACAAGTATTGCGTGACTGTTAGCAATTGTAGAAGACTATATGATAGTTGAGTATGTGGAGTTTGCTAAATCAAAGCTCCGACATAGACCCTTCCTGAAAATAAGATGAATTGCAATTGTTTGATGACTGAGAATGAAGTTTGCTAGTTTTCAAGAAAGTTTATGGTCTATGCTTTAACATTTGAATAGCTTGTTACTTTATCATGAAAAGTTTTATGAGATGAACTACTGTTATGACAAATAATGATGCTAGTAAAGGTGATTGAAATTACCATTGATCAAACTTGTGCACCTCTAGCATTACACTTCATAAATTCTTTATTTTATCATTTACCTACTCAAGGACGAGCAGGAATTAAGCTTGGGAATGCTGATATGTCTCCAACGTATCTTTAATTTATGAAGCATTCATGCTATTTTATTATCTGTTTTGAATTATTATGAGCTTTATACACTTTTATATTACTTTTGGGACTAATGTATTAACCGGGGGCCCATCCCATATTGCTGTTTTATTGCCTGTTTCAGTATTTCGAAGAAAAGGAATATCAAACGGAGTCCAAACGGAATGAAATCTTCGGCAGCGCGATTTTTGGAAAGATTATGATCTAAGAGACTTGGAGTGCAAGCCGGGGGGTCATCGAGGAAGCCATGAGATAGGGGGGCGTGCCCATCCCCCCTGGGCGCGACCTACCCTCTCGTGGACCCCTCGAGGCTCCCCTGACCGACTTCTTTCGCCTATATAAGCCTACGTACCCTAAAAACATCGAATAAAAAGATAGATCGGGAGTTCCACCGCCGCAAGCCTCTGTAGCCACCAAAAACCAATCGGGACCCTGTTCCGGCACCCTGCCGGAGGGGGAACCCATCACCGGTGGCCATCTTCATCATCCCGGCGCTATCCATGACGAGGAGAGAGTAGTTCACCCTCGGGGTTGAGGGTATGTACCAGTAGCTATGTGTTTGATCTCTCTCTCTCTCTCTCTCTCTCTCTCTCTCGTGTTCTCTCTCATGTTCCCTCTATGGCACGATCTTGATGTATCCCGAGCTTTGCTATTATAGTTGGATCTTATGATGTTTCTCCCCCTCTACTCTCTTGTGATGAATTGAGTTTTCCTTTTGAAGTTATCTTATCGGATTGAGTCTTTAATGATTTGAGAACACTTGATGTATGTCTTGCCGTGCTTATCTGTGGTGACAATGGGATATCATGTGCCACTTGATGTATGTTTTGGTGACCAACTTGCGGGTTCCTCCCATGAACCTATGCATAGGGGTTGGCACAAGTTTTTGTCTTGACTCTCCGGTAGAAACTTTGGGGCACTCTTTGAAGTACTTTGTGTTGGTTGAATAGATGAATCTGAGATTGTGTGATGCATATCGTATAATCATGCCCACGGATACTTGAGGTGACAATGGGGTATCTAGGTGACATTAGGGTTTTGGTTGATTTATGTCTTAAGGTGTTATTCTAGTATGAACTCTATGATAGATTGAGCGGAAAGAATAGCTTCATGTTATTTTACTACGAACTCTTGAATAGATCGAGCAGAAAGGATAGCCTTGAGTTGGTTTCGTACCCTACCATAATCTCTTTGTTTGTTCTTCGCTATTAGTGTCTTTGGAGTGACTCTTTGTTGCATGTTGAGGGATTGTTATATGATCTATCTATGTTATTATTGTTGAGAGAACTTGCACTAGTGAAAGTATGAACCTTAGGCCTTGTTTACTATCATTGCAATGCCGTTTGTGCTCACTTTTATCATTAGTTACCTTGCTGTTTTTATAATTTCAGATTACAAAAACCTTTATCTACCATCCATATTGCACTTGTATCACCATCTCTTCGCCGAACTAGTGCACCTATACAATTTACCATTGTATTGGGTGTGTTGGGGACACAAGAGACTCTTTGTTATTTGGTTGCAGGGTTGTTTGAGAGAGACCATCTTCATCCTACGCCTCCCACGAATTGATAAACCTTAGGTCATCCACTTGAGGGAAATTTTCTATTGTCCTACAAACATGTGCACTTGCAGGCCCAACACCGTCTACAAGAAGAAGGTTGTGTAGTAGACATCATCAGCCGGAGGCGAAGGCATCCACGCCATCGTACTCCGACCTGACCCTCTGCCACCCACCTTTTTCGTCTTCCCTCATTTTATCCTCACCACTGTTGCTCCTGAGAAGCGTCGATACTCCAGCCCGACGCCTTCCCCGGAGAGACGGCAAATGACCAAGGTGGCCAGGGGGCTCGAGGCACACCGCTCCCCACCTTGGCGGGCAGGAAGACGCGCCTCTCATCGACATCAGCCCCAAGACATCCAAGAGGGGCAGTGCTAGGATTACCAATGATCTCCAGCCCCGCCTCCCAAACTAGCCTCGAAGAAGTCAAGAGATTCACCGCAGCAAGGACCAGGCTCACTCCCCGAGCACCAGCACCAGCATTGGCAACACTAGCCTCAACCAAGAGCCCGAGGGCTGGCCCCAGGCTCTTCCCTTTGGCATAATCATCAAGAAGTAGAGAACAGAGGAGGAGGAGGAGCGGAAGGATGGATGACTCCGCCCTCCCTTCGTCGTCCTTTTATAGGCAGGATGGGGAAAGGAGCACCTCCCTCAACGAGCGACCATCGTCCTCCTCCACCAATTCAAGACGGTCAGGCCCTCGCCTTGATGCTCTCCCGCACCACGCGCCTCCGTTACCTACCCCACGCGATGCATACCACATATGTGGCTAGGGATAAGGGCGTGGTGGGAAGAGTGAATTGATAGTTTCTACCCCGTGCGTTAAAGTCATTCACGGGCCATTACCAGGGCGGCCCCACCACTATTGACTTTACGCAACGCGTGGGGAAATCGGAAACTGGCCTGGAAGCAAGATCAATGAAGAAGCAATGAAGACCCTAAACGCTAGCCCCTTCAGGACCCTCGCATGTGCACTTATTAGGACCTACCTCGACGACGCTCGGCAGCACGTTGGGGGCAGGCCCGGGGGCTTCTGTCGGTGCAACAAACCCTAGGTCTGTTGCCCAGACTATGCACATGCACGGGAACAAGGTTAAGTTACCACCCCAAGTCAGAATACAAGGGACCAAGATTATTGAAGGACCAACATGCAGATCAAGAGGACCAAAGTCAAGCCAGAGAAGCAAGATACCACCAGGAGAAAATCCTCCCTTGCCGGCAGGCGAGCTCGACAAGGGCGGGATCACCCCGGAAGCAGACGACCAAGGCGTCCCGGCAGGGCCTGCTGGGACTCACGGAGGCGAAACTACCTCACCAACCACTCCGCCATGACCCACGTCGTCAATCAGTGCGGTGTCAAGCCGCAAAGTGACTAAGTGGCAGCCATTCACCACATGGCGGCCTTCTTCTACAGAAGATACCTACAGATGACACACGTCCTGCAACGTGTCAAGCAAGTAGGTGTGGACCTGGCAAGATAGCCCGACAAGGCTTGCCGGGCAAGTGATGATGTGACGCTAAGCGGTGCGTTTAATGCGCCCTGTCAGCCTGCAGAGTTAGGTATGATAGCACTGTTTGCTATCCTATCAGTGCATAATGACTACTTTGCCATTGTGGTGACCCCTTAACCTATAAAAGGAGGCCCAAGGAAACCGTAGAAAGGGTTAGAGGGTTGGATAACTCACACCCCCATACGCGCATACCCCCTGTCGCCCCTGCCGGGCAAGTGTACTATGCTCCACCACCATCATTCCACCATCAATCCACCAAAGCAGGAGTAGGGTTTTATGCCTCACGGCGGCCCGAACCTGGGTAAAATTGCCTACGCGATCTCTGTTGTGCTGCCCCACGCTCGTCAGCTCTTTGTGCTTCGCGACGCCCCCCCCCCACCGCCAAACCAACAAGGGGCCCTCGGCTCCCATAGGTGGCCGTGGTTTTCCCGTGACAAAAAGAAAAGAATTTCAAAGAAACACACTGAAATATTTTTAGAGTTTTTGTTTTTTTGAAGAAAGAGAAATAAGAACGATAAAAACTAGTTACACGGGAAAGCTACCAACAAGCAAAAGAAGAACGAGAAATCTTTTTGGGCTTCTATTAATATTACTACTAAGCATGCATAGAAAGTAAACTAACTACAACTAATTTTTTTCGGTTTTTTCTTAAGGTTTTTCAAACACACAAGAAGAAAGCGGGAAAAAGAAATAAACTAACATGGATAATACAATAAAAAAGTATGAACACCTACAACTAGAATGAGTGTGTGAACATGAATGTAATGTCGGTGAGAAATACATACTCCCCCAAGCTTAGGCTTTTGGCCTAAGTTGGTCTAAGACCACGGCTGGCCTGGTGGATATCCAAAGTTGTAGTGGGGGTTGTACTGAGATGCATCAGCTACTACCTGAAGGGCTGCAACATGGAGATGAGTAGCCTCCGATGTTCTCTCATACTCGTTTGCCTCCCCTCTAGTTATAAAATATCGCCTATTTGCCTAAAAGTTAAAGAAAGCAGGAGCAGGAGAGTAACATGGACAGCGTGCCGTCTATCAAAGATTAGTCGCTATTGGAGGAATTGTTCGTTCCTCTTAAGAAACTGGTAGCATACCATAGCCTCATAATCTATAAAAGCTGGTGGCAACTCAATATCATACCCTCTAATAGGTACACCCAAATAGTTAGCTAAACGAGTTGCATAAATCCCACCAAATAAATCTCCATCTTTAGGATTATGGTCCCCAAGTTATATCGCTTGTCGCCTCTGCACGAAGGAATCAGTGAGATAATAATACTGTAAGCACTTGTCTGACAAGAAATCCTCAAGGCCGACATTTTGTACGTACGCATAGAACTCATCCTTGAAACCTGCACGATCCATAAAATCATCCGACGGCCATTCACACAGCTTCACTTGAGCTTCCCTTGGTGGTTCATGGTCCAGTTCGCGTGTCGCACGCCTTGGTGATTGTTTCCTTGAAGAACCACCTTGGTACATTCTCCTAGACATTTTCCTTTCTCTAAAAATTTTCTGAAATTTTGAGTGACTAAAAATAAAAGTGAACCAAACTCAACAAGATTGATAGAAACTACTCCTACAAGTGCCTAGAGGCTACATCATGCATCAAAACTACTTTGGACCATATAAATTTGATATGCAAGCTCAAGAACAAGGTCACCGCAGCAACAAAAATTTTCAATGAATAAAGCACTAGAACAAAAACTAATTGGACCATTGGAGGAGTCACGTACGAACAACAATCCACCAAAGCAGTTTTGTGAATGGAGATTTGAGCAAGGAGATCGAAAATGGTAGCAAGATGAGCAAGAACACGAGTTTGAGCTATGGAGAGTTTTTTTTTCGGAGGAAGGAGTGGATGGGTGCTGGAATAAGTGGAGGGGGCCACATGGGGCCCACAAGGTAGGGTGGCATGCCCTAGGAGGGTGGGTGCGCCCCCACCCTTGTGGCCAGCTGGTGAAGCCTCCTGGTGTGTTCTAAGTGCCATAAATTCTCAAATATTCTATAAAAAATCATACTAAATTTTCAGGGCATTTGGAGAACTTTTATTTTTGGGACATTTTTTTATTGCAAGGATAATTCAGGAAACAGACAGAAAATACTAATTTTACTTTATTTCAACTAAATAACAGAAGATTAAAAAATGGGTACAGAAAGTAGTGTCTTCTAAATTCATCCATCTCATGCTCATCAAAAGGAATCCATTAACAAGGCTGATCAAGTCTTATTAACAAACTTCTTCCGAATGAAAAGAAACCGGAGAATTTTCGAATGACACTAGGTTACCTCAACAGGGATATGCATTTCCCCAACAATAAGAATATCATATTTCTTTTTAGCAGTAGGAAGGGGGAATTCAAAACCTCCAATACTAATAGTTGAAAATTTTCCAATAGAACTGATACTATGAGCTTGAGGTTGTTTCTTCGGAAAGTGTATCGTATGCTCATTACCATTAACATGAAAAGTGACATTACCTTTATTGCAATCAATAACAACCCCTGTAGTATTCAAAACATGTCTACCAAGGATGATCGACATACTGCCGTCCTCGAGAATATCAAGAATAACAAAGTCCGTTAAGATAGTAACGTTTGCAACCACAACAGGCACATCCTCACAAATACCGATAGGTATAGCAGTTGATTTATCAGCCATTTTCAAAGAAATTTCAATAGGTGTCAACTTATTCAAATCAAGTCTACGATATAAAGAGAAAGGCATAACACTAACACCGACACCAAGATCACATAAAGCAGTTTTAACATAGTTTCTTTTAATGGAGCATGGTATAGTTGGTATTCCTAGATCCCCAAGTTTCTTTGGTATTCCACCCTTAAAAGTATAATTAGCAAGCATGGTGGAAATTTCAGCTTCCGATATCTTTCTTTTATTAGTAACAATATCTTTCATATACTTAGCATAAGGAGGCATTTTAAGCATATCAGTCAAACGCATGCGCAAAAAGATAGGTCTAATCATTTCAGCAAAGCGCTCAAAATCCTCATCATCCTTTTTATTGGATGGCTTAGGAGGAAAGGGCATGGGTTTCTGGACCCATGGTTCTCCTTCTTTACCATGTTCCCTAGCACCGAAGTCTCTCTTATCATAGCGTTGATTCTTTGATCGTGGGTTATCAAGATCAACAGCAGGTTCAATCTCTACATCATTATCATTACTAGGTCAAGCATCAACATGAACATCATTATTAACATTATCTCTAGGTTCATGGTCATCACTAGATTGTGTCTCGACATCAGAAATAGAATATCATTGGGATTCTTAGGTGTGTCTATAACAGGTTCACTAGCATGCAAAGTCCTATCGGTTTTCTTTTTCTTTTTCTTACTAGGACTAGGTGCATCGGTATTAGTTTTCTGAGAATCTTTCTCAACTCTCTTAGGATGGCCCTCAGGATACAAAGGTTCCTGGGTCATTTTACCACCTCTAGTCATAACCCTGACAACATTATCATTGTTCTTAGTATTCAACTCATTAATCAAATCATCCTGAGCTTTAAGTACTTGATCTACTTGAGTTGTAACCATAGAAGCATGTTTACTAATAAGCTTAAGATCATTAATAGTTACACTCATATAATCACCCAAGTGGTCAAGCATGTAAGCATTACGTTTCAATTGTCTACCAACATAAGCATTGAAGTTTTCTTGTTTAACAATAAAATTATCAAACTCATCCAAGCATTGTCTAGCAGACTTATTATGAGGAATAGCACCTTCATAAAATCTCGGAGAGAGTTTACCTCTACTACCTGTGTCGGGTTATCAAGATCATGTATTTCTTCAATAGGCGGTAAAATTCTTAACATCTTCAGCTTTAATACCTTTTTCTTTCATAGATTTCTTTGCCTCTTGCATATCTTCAGGACTAAGAAATAGAATACCCCTCGTCTTCGGAGTTGGCTTATGAGTTGGTTCAAGAAGTGTCCAATCATTATCATTACTCAACATATTATTCAATAGCAATTCAGCTTGCTCAATAGTTGTTTCCCTGAAAACACAACCAACACAACTATCCAGGTGGTCTCTGGAAGCATTGCTTAGTCCATTATAAAAGATATCAAGTATTTCATTTTTCTTGAGAGGATGATCAGGCAAAGCATTAAGTAATTGGAGAAGCCCCCCCCCAAGCTTGTGGGAGACTTTCTTCTTCAATTTGAACAAAATTAAATATTTCCCTTAAAGCAGCTTGTTTCTTATGAGTGAGGAAATATTTTGCAGAGAAGTAATAAATCATATCCTGGGGACTACACACACAACTAGGAGCAAGAGAATTAAACCATAACTTAGTATCACCCTTTAATGAGAAAGGAAACAATTTGAGAATATAGTAATAGCGATTTTTTTCCTCATGAGCAAATAGGGTGGCTATATCATTCAATTTAGTAAGATGAGCCACAACAGTTTTAGATTCATAACCATGAAAAGGATCAGATTCAACCAAAGTAATTAACTCAAGATTGACAGAGAATTCATAATCCTTATCAGCAACAAAGATAGGTGAAGTAGCAAAAGCGGGATCATATTTCATTCTAGCATTCAAGGATTTTTCTTCCAGCTTAGCTAACAATTTCTTAAGATCTTCTCTATCATTGCAAGCAAAGAAGTCTCTAGCAGTTTCTTCACCCATAACATAACCCTCAGGTATAACATGCAATTCATATCTTGGGGGAGAATCATAATCATCATTTTCAGTAATTTCATTCTCTCTAATCCTAGCAAGTTGTTCATCAAGAAATTCACCTAGTGGCACAGTATCATCAAGCACAGAAGTAGTATCATCATAAGCATCATGCATAGCAGAAGTGGCATCATGAATAATATGCTACATATCAGAATCAGTAGCAGGTGTAGGTGTCGCAAGTTTACTCAAAACAGAAGGATAATCAAGTGTAGAGCTAGATGGTAGCTCCTTACCTCCCCTTGTAGTTGAGGGAAAAATCTTGGTTCTTTGATCTTTCAAATTCCTCATAGTGATCAATAGATATAAATCCCAAGTGACTCAGAGAATAGAGCTATGCTCCCCGGCAACGACGCCAGAAAAAGGTCTTGATAACCCACAAGTATAGGGGACCGCAATAGTTTTCGAGGGTAGAGTATTCAACCCAAATTTATTGATTTGACACAAGGGGAGCCAAAGAATATTCTCGAGTATTAGCGGCTAAGTTGTCAATTCAACCACACCTGAAAGACTTAATATCTGTAGCAAAATATTTAGTAGCAAAGTAGTATGGAAGTAACGATAACAGTGGCAATAGTAATAGTAGCCGTTTTGTAGCAATCATAACAGTGGCAACGGAAAAGTAACGTAGCAAAGATCAATATGTGAAAAGATCATAGGAAATGGATCAATGATGGATACTTATGTCAGACGACATTCATCATGCGACAGTTATAACATAGGATGACACAGAACTAGCTCCAATTCATCAATATAATGTAGGCATGTATTCCAAATATAGTCATACGTGCTTATGGAAAAGAACTTGCATGACATATTTTGTCCTACCCTCCCGTGGCAGCAGGGTCCTATTGGAAACTAAGAGATACACTACTGCAGGATGCTGCTAAGGCGACACTGCGATTAGAGACCCTTCGACAAAACTGTGTGTGATGCAATAATCGCAAACGGTGGTGTAAAAAACCGTAAAAAAGGTGCAAAACATTTGCGATGACGTATGCATCAAACACGGTTCATATTTTGGTTGTGTGAGCGATGCAGGGCATACAGTTCAGTTAAATTAACTGTTTGTGATGAGGAGGAGTGTCGGTGTCAAAACCGATGGATCTCGGGTAGGGGGTCCCAAACTGTGCGTCTAGGCGGATGGTAACAGGAGACAAGGGACACGATGTTTTACCCAGGTTCGGGCCCTCTTGATGGAGGTAAAACCCTACGTCCTGCTTGATTAATATTGATGATGTGGGTATTACAAGAGTAGATCTACCACGAGATCAAGGAGGCTAAACCCTAAAAGCTAGCCTATGGTATGATTGTTGTTCGTCCTATGGACTAAAGCCATCCGGTTTATATAGACACCGGAGAGGGCTAGGGTTACACAGAGTCGGTTACAAGGGTAGGAGATCTACATATCCGTATTGCCAAGCTTTGCCTTCCACGCCAAGGAAAGTCCCATCCGGACACGGGACGAAGTCTTCAATCTTGTATCTTCATAGTCTTGGAGTCCGGCCGATGATGATAGTTCGGCTATCCGGACACCCCCTAATCCAGGACTCCCTCAGTAGCCCCCGAACCAGGCTTCAATGACGACGAGTCCGGCGCGTATGTTGTCTTCGGCATTTGCAAGGCGGGTTCTCCTCCATGTTCCATGTGTTTGCCGAATAGTGTCCGGTTGCTTCATAAATGTTGCGCTCCTTGGCTTCCACGTGTGGTATGAATACGAAAAGCCAGGGTATTTTTACGTTTTACCCCCTAGCTGCGCGAATAAGCCGCCTATAAGAGAGGCGAGGATCCAGATCCGAATCACACCATCCTCCTTTCGCAAGTATTCATCGAAGCGCATCTAACAAAAATCCATTCCAACATGGATAGTCGACGCGGCTCCTCTTCTCGCGGTCCCAGCCCTCAGCCAGGAGATTGGAGGAGATGCTCAGTCCCGCATAGCGAGTTAGTGACGCTCCAAGCAGAGGGATATCTTCCTCCAGCCTTTATGGTTCCGGTTCGAGCCGGACTGGCCACCTACAAGGGTGGGAAACAGGCAGAGAGCGTCCCCAATCCCTCCAAAGGAGAGCGGGTATGCTTCGTCCCCTACTTAATAAGGGGACTCGGATTTCCCATACATCCGTTTCTCCGGGGCCTCCTGGAGTTCTATGGACTCCAACTTCACCACCTCACACCTACCTCCATTTTGCACATCGCGGGCTTTGTAGCTCTTTGCGAGCTGTTCTTGGGCATCGAGCCCCATTTTGCGCTGTGGAAGAGACTGTTTTGCCTCGTACCCCGTTCTCACGAGGGGTCGATATATCAAGTGGGCGGAGCCGAAATATGGCGCATCGCCGGGACCGGATATCTATCCGAAACCCCGAAGAAGGCGTCTGAAGACTGGACTTCGGAGTGGTTCTATATGGAAGACGCCCCGCTGCCGGATCCAATTCGGATCGGCCTCCCGGAGTTTAGCAACGCTCCTCTGAAGAAACGCCTGAGTTGGCGCCCACGGAGCCCTCAACGGGAAGATGATAGGAGCGTCCAATATCTGATGGGCCGGATACGGTTACTAGCCCATTCCGGATTAACCATGATTGGAGTCATGGCCACATGCATTATGCGAGGGGTGCAGCCGCTCCAATATAGGGGCCACCCCATGTGGGATTTCAACGGGGAGAATGACGCCACCCGTCATGGCCGCACGGGGCCGGGATCAGCCGCCGATCTGGTGAAGATCCTGTCCGGCTTGTACAAGGGGGAGAAGGAGGACTTCCTCCGCACGAGTCCATTAAATGGATTCTCCATGAATAACCCTCGGAGCTGGGTAAGCGGACGTTTATATATCCGATCCGTGCTTTCAAAGATAAGTGTCTTACTTTATGATTTCGACGCAGGAACTGCGCCGGGATGTGGAGGGCATAGAAAGCCTGACTCCACAACCCGAGGATCCGGGAAGATCCCTTGATCCGGCCTCCGGAGAGGACCCGGACATAAAGGTGGAACTGATTGACGGGGTGTTCCACTAGCTCAGCATAGACAATGCTTTAGTCGCCTATTACGGCTGACTACCCCGGTTTATCTCCGGCTTCCTAGGTGAGTATGACCGAAGTCCTGACACCGTTACTTTTTTAATGCTTATTTCTGACCACCGTGTACCAACGGTGCTTCGCAGGAGGTGCCTTTACGGCGGGAAGCCGAGCCCGTGGCGACTGACCAACCGAGGTCAGTGCGGCCTAGCAGGCGGAAGAGGAGTGCGGCGCAAATCGAAACGTCGCCGCAAAGGTATGGTGCACCATTGTCTTTTAAGGGAAAACTCCTGGGAGGTATATTAATGCTCATGATTCTTCCAGGAGAAAGAGCGCTCGCCGGACTGAGTCCGGAGAGGTTGCCAACCAAGCCTCCGCCAGCCAGGCTCCAATGCCTGGTCCGGAAGGGGAGGCGAGCACAAGGCGCGAGCCGGATGCTCCTCCAACGGAGGATGCCGACAGGTTGTCCGCCACCAGGTCTGAGGTGGAGAGCGCCATGAATCACAGGCGCCGCCGGGCAGTTCTTCGTGACGCGTGTTTCTCCCCAGAAGCGTTGAATACCTTTAATGCGGGAGACGCGCACCTCCGTGCTGCTCAAGATGGTTTAACCAGAGCCACGGAGCAGTATGTAAAAGACATACGGGTGAAGAATTTTAATAGTTATATATGCCAGTAGCCCCCGAGACTTAAAATAGTTAAACTAACTGATTTAAGGATCATTTGTTATGCAGGATCTTACAGAGAAGAATACCCACCTGTCCCAGGAGCTTCAAGAATGCAAGGCCCAACTTGAGGCCGCACTAGCCGCTGCCGGGGGAGCCACAGAGACCCCCTCTGGTAATTCATATTTCGAAAAGAGAAGTAGTTTATGAAGTGCGACATGTGTGTATAATCTAACAATAATATTGCAGAGGGTGCCGGACTAGATTCGGACAAGCAACATCTGCTGCGCCAGCTGAAGGCCGGCGATAAGGTGCTTATGAGGGTGCAGCAGGAGAGGAACAAACTCCAAGATGCCAACACCCAGCTGGGCGAAGAACTAAAAGATGTTCGGGTCCAGCTGTCGAACTCCGTAAAGGAGAATCGGCGGCTTCGTCGCGGCATTTATAGTAAGTGCTTGAGCAAACTCTTTGTTCAGGCTTTATGGCCTTCCGTCTCCCTACCTGAGGGTCTTGGAGGGCTTGCTGAGAAGCTTCAGGGAGTACGGCAGCGTCTCCATCTGTGGAAGATATCGGCCTGCCGTCGAGGCGCCAGGGAGGCCCGGGCCATGGTGAAGACGCGGTACCCGAAGGCTGATCCAAACCACATGGCCGAGGTCGGACCTGTGGGACCCGATGGGAAGGAGATCCCTGTGAGCCTGATGTACGGCCAAGTAGAGTTGGCCGCGAAATATTCCCAACAGGACTGTAAATTAGACAGCCTGTCAGATGGGATTAAAGAGGAGTACAATTAGTCAGTTTGACGATGTAATTTAAAATGACATGTAAAATGCCTTCTAGCCGGATTGTAGATCGTTTGTCTTTGCGGACCTTTTCGCTTCAACCTCGGGACCCAACGTCCGGAGTGTGTCCGAATACCCTGACGGTTATAAAAAAACCGAGGCATGCATGAAGACAAGGCGTAGGGGTCATAAGTGCTTTATCAGACAAGTACCCAACTAGCTATGTTATATTACATGGTTAGTAAGAAACATCTTCCAGGGAGAATAGTTCCGTTAAGGGTTCCTTTCCCTGGGAGGCATGCCCTAAAGTGCATGTCCAGACTGCGAAAAGAGCAGAAAAGCATCTGGGGGCAGATACATAAATAAGTAATAAATCATCTTTCAGGTCAACGACCGAATATTCCCTTAAGAACGCTAGCCTTCGGCTTCACCCAGTCTGAGGTACACATCCGGCTGACCCGGTAGTAACAGTCGCAGAGGTGCTCCCTTTACCTCCTAGCCGAACAATCGGGAACGTAGGGGTAAGCACAGGAGCCAGGCAACCCGGCTTGGCCAAAACTTAAGTCATATCGATGCATATAATGGTGAGTAAAAGGTACATGCGGAAGTATGACACATGTGTTGGGCATGAAGCCCATGTAAATAAGCTTCTGTTAAAGAAGCCCCCAGGTATAACGAGTGCGAGTGGCACATCGAGTGAGTGCGAACAAAGCGCAGATCAGCCCTCAAGAGGCTTGTACTGAAAGGGGGAGGAAAAAGGAGGGAAAACAAAGACAGCAAAAAAATATGAAAGGTGGATGGAGGAAGGAGACGAACCCTGAGTCCGGCGCTAGGCGTAGAATCTCCGGAGACGGGCTGCGTTCCATGGGTTTGGCTTGAGTCGGTTGTCAGATGCGTTGCGTAGACGGTATGCCCCGCCGGTAAGGACTTGGTCGATGATGAAGGGACCTTCCCATTTGGGCTTAAGTTTGTCCTTTTTCTTGTCCGGCAGGCGTAGAACTAGCTCGCCAACATTGTAAGTTTTGGCCCGTACTTCTCTGCTTTGATATCTTCGAGCCTGCTGCTGATAGAACGCGGAACGGGATTTTGCCACATCGCGCTCCTCCTCTAAGGCGTCCAAACTGTCCTGCCAATCCAACTCGACTTCTCTTTCTTCGTACATGCGCACGCGAGGTGAGTCATGAATTATATTGCAGGGCAAAACTGCCTCAGCGCCATATACCATAAAAATGGTGTGAATCCGGTAGTGCGGTTTGGCGTGGTCCGCAGCCCCCAGAGTACGGAGTCGAGCTCCTCTACCCAGTGCGTGTTAGATTCCGTGAGGGACTGAACTAATCTGGGTTTGATGCCGCTCATGATTAGACCATTTGCTCGTTCCACTTGACCGTTAGTTTGAGGGTGGTAGACTGAAGCGTAGTCGAGCTTTATGCCCATGTTTTTGCACCAGAGTTTAACCTCTTCGGCCGTGAAATTCGTGCCGTTATCAGTGATGATGCTGCGGGGGACGCCAAAACGGTGTACTACCCCGGATATGAAGACTATCACAGGTCCGGATTCTGCCGTTTTAACCTGCTTGGCCTCTATCCATTTGGTGAATTTGTCCACCATGACCAATAAGTATTTGTGCTTGTGGGTTCCCCCTTTAAGGGGTCCAACCATGTCAAGCCCCTAGACCGCGAATGGCCAAGTGATGGGTATAGTTTTGAGGGCGGTGGGTGGCATGTGGCTTTGATTAGCAAAGAGCTGGCAACCGACGCATCGTTGGACTAAGTCCTGAGCATCTGCCCGGGCTGTCGGCCAATAAAATCCTGTACGGAAGGCCTTGCCTACAAGGGCCCGGGCTGCGGCGTGGTGCCCGCCGAGTCCGGCGTGAATTTCAGCCAGGAGATTTCGCCCTTCCTCTTCGGAGATACACCTTTGAAGGACTCCGGTTGTGCTTTTCTTATAAAGTTCTCCCTCATGGACCTTGTAGGCTTTAGATCGCCGGACTATGCAGCGGGCCTCATTTTGGTCTTCGGGAAGTTCCTGCCTGATTAAGTAGGCTAGGAATGGTTCCGTCCACGGGGCAATTACTACCAGTATTTCGTGGGCTGAAGGTGTTATTTCATTGGCTGCGCCACCGATTGTGTCAGAATGTTCTGTGTTGGGTGATGCAGTTGGTTCCGGGTTGTTATTTCCGGACACCTCTTCCCATAATACGGATGGCTTGAAGAGCCGCTCCAGGAAGATGTTTGGAGGGATGGCGTCGCGTTTTGCGCCGATGCGTGCCAACACGTTTGCTGCCTGGTTATTATCCCGGGCTACATGGTGGAATTCGAGTCCGTCGAACCGAGCTGATATTTTTAGGACGGTGTTACGGTAGGCTGCCATTTTCGGATCCTTGGCGTCAAAGTCTCCATTTACTTGGGATATTGCGAGGTTTGAATCCCCGCGCACCTCTAGGCATTGAATACCCATGGAGATTGCCATCCGGAGACCATGTAGAAGGGCCTCGTATTCAGCTACGTTATTGGAGTCCGTGTACATTATTTGAAGTACCTATTGGACTGTGTCTCCGGTTGGGGACGTCAAGACGATGCCAGCCCCCAAGCCAGCCAACATTTTGGAGCCGTCAAAATGCATGATCCAATTGGAGTATGCGTCGTACTCTTTAGGGAGTTCGGCTTCGGTCCATTCGGCGATGAAGTCAGCCAAAACTTGCGACTTTATAGCTCGTCGTGGTTTGTAGGTTATGTCAACTGGTAAGAGCTCAATGGCCCATTTTGCAATCCTGCCCGTCGCGTCGCGATTCTTTATAATATCGTTGAGAGGTACTTCGGAGGCCACCGTTATGGAACACTCTTGAAAGTAGTGTCGCAGCTTCCGGGATGCCATGAACACCGCATACGCTATCTTTTGATAATGTGGGTACCGGGACTTGCATGGAGTTAAGACAGTGGATACGTAGTACACTGGTTTTTGAAGAGGGAATTTGTGCCCTTCTGTTTCTCGTTCGACAACGAGTACAGCACTGACAACTTGATGTGTTGCCGCGATATATAATAACATAGGTTCGCCCAGGTTGGGCGCGGCCAGGACCAGATTTGTTGCTAATATGGCCTTAATTTCTTCGAGTCCGGCCATGGCAGCATCCGTCCATTCAAAGTGTTCGGTGCGCCGGAGGAGGCGATACAGGGGCAGCGCCTTTTCTCCCAAACGGGAGATGAAGCGGCTTAGAGCCGCCACACATCCAGTTAGTTTTTGTATTTGTTTGAGGTCTTTTGGGATATCCAATTGTGACAGAGCCCGGATCTTGGCTGGGTTTGCTTCAATTCCTCTGCCAGATACAATGAAGCCTAAGAGCTTTCCGGGTGGTACGCCGAGAACACATTTTTCCAGGTTGAGCTTAATGTCGTATGCTCGGAGGTTGTCGAATGTAAGCCTCAAATCGTCTACTAGAGTTTCGACGTGTTTGGTCTTAACGACCACATCGTCTACGTATTCCTCCACTGTTTTGCCTATCTAGGTAGCCAGACATGTCTGAATCATGCGTTGATATGTTGCGCCGGCGTTTTTGAGTCCAAAGGGCATTGTGTTGAAGCAGAATGGTCCGTATGGAGTAATGAATGCCATTGCGGCCTGGTCTTTTTCCGCCATCTTGATTTGATGGTATCCGGAGTATGCGTCGAGGAAGCACAATGAATCGTGCCCTGCGGTAGCATTGATGATTTGGTCGATGCGAGGGAGAGGGAAAGGGTCCTTTGGACAGGCCTTGTTAAGGTCTTTGAAATCGTAACAAAGGCGCCAGGATTTGTCCTTTTTTGGTACCATTACCAGGTTGGCTAGCCAGTCCGGATGTTTTATATCTCTGATGAATCCGGCTTCTAAGAGTTTGGCTAGCTCCTCTCCCATTGCCTGTCTTTTGGGTTCGGAAAATCGCCGAAGAGCCTGTTTGACTGGCTTGAATCCTTTTAGGATATTTAGGCTGTGTTCTGCCAGCCTGCGTGGGATTCCTGGCATATCTGAAGGGTGCCAGGCGAAAATGTCCCAATTTTCCCGAAGGAATTCTCGTGGACCTGGAATTTGACTATTTCGTCTGCTGGTTTAAAAGAGGTGGACTTAGACCTATTATCGAGTATCACATCATCCCTATCCACCATGGAGCGCAGCGCAATGAGCTCCTCTGCCGCTAGGGCTTCGGATAATGCCTCTAGGGCCAGTGCGGCTGTCTTATTTTCAGCGCGGAGTGCTATATCTGGATCACTGACAAGAGTGATTATTCCATTGGGCCTGGGCATTTTGAGCTTCATGTACCCGTAATGGGGTATAGCTTGGAAGATTGTGAATGCCTCTCGCCCTAGCAAGGCGTGATATCCGCTGCCGAATGGGGCCACTTGGAATGTGACCTCTTTGGACCTGTAATTGTCTGGTGAGCCGAACACTACGTCTAGTGTGATTTTTCCTGTGCAGCGTACTTCTCGACTAGGGATTATTCCCCTGAAGGTTGTGCTGCTTCGCTCAATGCGGCTCCAGTCAATTTCCATTTTTTGAAGGGTTTCCTCATAGATGAGGTTTAATCCGCTGCCGCCATCCATGAGTACCTTGGTAAGACGAAAGCCGTCCACTATCGGACTGAGGACCAATGCGGCTGGTGCTCGAGCTGTTCGGAATTTAGGTTCGTTGCTGGCAATAAAGGTGATAGCCGTGTCGCTCCATGGACCTGTTGTTGCTACTTGGTAGACTTCGGCGAGGCTGCGGATTATTCGTTTCCGCATGTTATTTGATGCGAAAGTCTCGAAGACTGTTAATACCGTACTGGTACTGCTGGGCTGGTTGCCCGGGGCTAGAAAGCCTTCGCCACTTTTGGCCACCTGTCGTAGTATCCAACATGCTCGAAGGCTATGTGTTGGAGTGGCGCCCTCCGTATTGTGGATTTTACAGGGTCCGTTGAGCCGTCCCTCCAGTAAGGTTCCGTGCCCTTTAGGGTTTTTTTGCTTTTTGGTTTTTAACCCAGGTGCTTGAGTATGACGCACCCTTTTATTTCGAACTAGGGTTGTATTCAGGGCCGGATTGTCCCAAAACCTGGTTTCGGTTTTCCAGGCACTCTCCATCGCACAATATTTTTGTACTATGGTCGCCAGATCGGCGAAGCGTGTAACTTCGCGACGACTTATGGCGTTCATGATTCCCTTGTCCGTGCAATTGTTGTAGAAAATTGAGATTGCGCTTTCCTCACGGCAGTCTTTTATCCTGTCCATGACTAGGAGGAATCTGGCCCAGTAGTGATGTACTGTTTCATCGGGCTCTTGCCGTATTTGAGATAGATCGCTTATGTTTGGGTGGGCGGGCGGAATTAAATTCGAAACCCCGCCCAATCTGAGGCTCAAAGGCCGAGAAGTTTCCGGATTGGGAAGCTTGGATTGCTGGATGTTATCCAACAAATCTGGTCCGATGCCTGACTTTAGGTTCAGTACTTGATTGACATCCGTCCCTCCGCGGGAATCCGGCATGGAGGGATCGGGAATCCGGACATAACTGGTCTTTAACATAGAGGAAGAGTCACCGCATTGTTCCTCTACCACGACAACGTGGTGGGTAGCCTGGGGAGAGTTAATTTCTCTCAGATCGGTTTTAAGCCCAATCTGGTCGTAGTCTGTGGCGACTCCCAGGGCGGCGATGCGATCCAAGAGCTCATTTACGGAGGAGAGATCCATCGGATCTAGCTGCTCGGCGAATTCTGAGTTGACGTGAAGATCGCTTTTGATGACTCGAGAGGTCATTGTCGGAGCGGGGCCGACCAGGCAGTCATAAGAAAGCCGCCTAGCCGGATAGTTTAGCCGGTGGCCAAAGCTCCCTTGACGACGGTGCCGTCTTTAAAGATGGGAAAAGGCATCCCTCCTGATTGCGACGGCACAGAGGAACTCTCAATGAAAGCACCAATGTCGGTGTCAAAACCGGCGGATCTCGGGTAGGGGGTCCCGAACTGTGCATCTAGGCGGATGGTAACAGGAGACAAGGACACGATGTTTTACCTAGGCTCAGGCCCTCTTGATGGAGGTAAAACCCTACGTCCTGCTTGATTAATATTGATGATGTGGGTATTACAAGAGTAGATCTACCACGAGATCAAGGAGGCTAAACCCTAAAAGCTAGCCTATGGTATGATTGTTGTTCGTCCTATGGACTAAAGCCATCCGGTTTATATAGACACCGGAGAGGGCTAGGGTTACACAGAGTCGGTTACAAGGGTAGGAGATCTACATATCCGTATTGCCAAGCTTTGCCTTCCACGCCAAGGAAAGTCCCATCCGGACACGGGACGAAGTCTTCAATCTTGTATCTTCATAGTCTTGGAGTCCGGCCGATGATGATAGTTCAGCTATCCGGACACCCCCTAATCCAGGACTCCCTCAAGGAGCAATACAAACGGGCTGCCAGATGAAGGTGTGTGTAATATACAACATATGCTTCACTCGGATGAATTGTTTGTGATCAGGAAACACAAAAGAAACGGTCAGCCAGATCAAGGTGTGTACAATGTATGGCATGCGGTTCACTCACATGAATTATTTGCGTTGAGACAAGAGAACAAGAATAGTTCAATATAACAAGATGTGTGTGATACGCGGCAAACAGGTCTGTAATCAGAAATGTGTGTGAAGACTGATAATAACACAGACGACTGCTTCTAATAAGACATATGTGATATGCTCTGTCTACACAACATCTATTAGCCATTGGGGGATGGGCGATCATCCAGATACGCCATAAGGATGCAAAGAGGCATCCTATATCAGCAAGGACTAGCTGTTCCACCAATAGCTCATGTAAGAGAACTCTCAAGTTAAGTGTGCTTAGGCTGGAGCAACCATCAGATGGGTGACTGGATGGGAAGTTTTGATGTTAAATTAACTGATAGGATGAGTCATATCTGTCAAATTAAATGACTGATATGACCCATCCCATGAGTTAATTTAACCTCGAGGTCCTTGTTTTTTAACACATGTTAAAGAAGGTCTACTGCATTACTTTTTGATAATGTGTATATGTGGCATACAGTTGATCCATCTGACCTGATTGTGACGAAATAAGCCGTGTGTGTTGTGGGCAAACACTTGCTAGTGTACAACCGTTTGTGATTGATGAATTCATCACCGACGGGTTCCCTAGTGTGGTCTATGTTCATCTCATTATCATCTACTTCTTGTGCTAGCTCGATGTTCCTTATATGCTAAGTTTCCATTAATTGATGGTGTTTTATGAACACGCCACCATTTCCCGACATTTCCTCACCTGTTTCCCGCCACCCAGCGATATTGCACATAAACCTAGGCGCGGCGCAACGCAGGGAGGCAACAAGCGTAGCCTATAGCACATCCACCTTTTCCAAGCATGCCAACCCACCAAAGTGCCGCCTCTGCCATCAACCTCGTCGACGAGGAAAACCAGAAGGCGCCACAACTCGTCGAGGCCGCAGCGCTCTCCGGCAACATGATGGACGACACTGTGATGTGCGTCATCGCCGGGGTTGAGTAGACCCTTGGCGCATGGTGCTTCAGCGCCGGGGATCAAGATAGGCATGTCAGTGTCGAGAGGCTGCAGCTCGCCGCACAACATGATCGATGCCACGCCGCAGAGCAAGCTAGGCGTGTCCGCGTCGATATGCTATGGCTTGCCGCACGGTGAGACCGTTGGAGCACCGCAGGGCGAGAGGCACGGCGCGCCGCACAACAAGAGCGGATCCATCGGTGTTTGCCTGCTGTCGACAGGGCGTCGCAGTTGGGTACATGTTCTGTCAGTACCCCCATTCCTTGCCAGGAGTGGGCATAGGCCCTCTACGCCGTACTTGCACCAGAGGTCGGCCGCGTCGTACTTGCACTGGACGCTCGCCATGCCGTTTGCATGGGCCGCGCCGTTCGCCTTGTCCGTGGCCCGCTCTCTGCCAACACACTGGTCGGTAGGCTCGACTGCCTCCCTGGTCCAGGTGTCCACCTGGGCGCAGTAGAGGAACATGGCCGTCGCATCCTTGAGGTGGTGATCTCCAATGAAATAGCCAACTTGGAGCTCGATCATGCTCCAGATATACCACGAGCATGTCGGCTGCTTGGATGAACGCCTGCACGAGCTCAAGCAGATCCAAGAGATACCATAGGCAAGGGCTACTGGTCATGGTCTCATGGACGCATTTTATTTCGTTGACTCGTTTCGACGTGGATAGCTATGTATTCACAACAACCATAGTATTTCTCTGTTTATTGTAGCGGAACGTAGCAGAAATTCAAAATTTTCCAACGAGTCACCAATATCTATCTATGGAGAGACTAGCAATGAGAGAGAGGGGAGTGCAGCTACATACCCTTGTAGATCGCTAAGCGGAAGCGTTCAAGAGAATGGGGTTGATGGAGTCGTACTCGTCGTGATCCTAATCACCGATGATCCTAGCGCCGAACGGACGGCACCTCCGCGTTCAACACACGTACGGTTGGGAAGACGTCTCCTCCTTCTTGATCCAGCAAGGGGAAGGAGAGGTTGATGGAGATCCAGCAGCACGACGGCGTGGTGGTGGAAGCAGCGGCGATCTCGGCAGGGCTTCGCCAAGCTCAGCGAGAGGGAGAGGTGTCACGGGAGGGAGAGGGAGGCGCCAGGGGCTAGGGTGCGTCTGCCCTCCCTCCCCCCATTTATATAGGCCCCCTAGGGGGGCGCCGGCCCTAGGAGATCCAATCTCCAAGGGGCGCGGTGGCCAAGGGGGGACACTTGCCCCCCAAGCCAAGTGTGGCGCCCCCCACCCCTAGGGTTTCCATCCCTAGGCGCAGGGGGAGGCCCAACGGGGGTGCACCAGCCCACCAGGGGCTGGTTCCCTTCCCACTTCAGCCCATGTGACCCTCCGGGACAAGTGGCCCTACCCGGTGGACCCCCGGGACCTTCCGGTGGTCCCGGTACAATACCGGTGACCCCGAAACTTTCGCGATGGCCGAAACTGGACTTCCTATATAAAAATCTTTACCTCTGGACCATTCCAGAACACCTCGTGACGTACGGGATCTCATCCGGGACTCCGAACAACCTTTGGGTTACCGCATACTAATAACTCTACAACCCTAGCGTCACCGAACCTTAAGTGTGTAGACCCTACGGGTTCGGGAGACACGCAGACATGACCGAGACGACTCTCCGGTCAATAACCAACAGCGGGATCTGGATACCCATGTTGGCTCCCACATGTTCCACGATGATCTCATCGGATGAACCATGATGTCAAGGATTCAATCAATCCCGTATTCAATTCCCTTTGTCTACCGGTATAGTACTTGCCCGAGATTCGATCGTCGGTATGCTGATACCTTGTTCAATCTCGTTACCGGCAAGTCTCTTTACCCGTTCCGTAACACATCATCCCGTGATCAACTCCTTGATCACATTGTACACATTATGATGATGTCCTACCGAGTGGGCCCAGAGATACCTCTCCGTCACGCGGAGTGACAAATCCCAGTCTCGATTCGTGCCAACCCAACAAACACTTTCGGATATACCCGTAGTGCACCTTTATAGCCACCCAGTTACGTTGTGACGTCTGGTACACCCAAAGCATTCCTACGGTATCCGGGAGTTGCACAATCTCATGGTCTAAGGAAAAGATACTTGACATTTAGATAAGCTTTAGCATACGAACTACACGATCTTGTGCTAGGCTTAGGATTGGGTCTTGTCCATCACATCATTCTCCTAATGATGTGATCCCGTTATCAATGACATTCAATGTCCATGGTCAGGAAACCATGACCATCTGTTGATCAACGAGCTAGTCAACTAGAGGCTCACTAGGGACATGTTGTGGTCTATGTATTCACACATGTATTGCAGTTTCCGGTCAATACAATTATAGCATGAATAATAGACAATTATCATGAACAAGGAAATACAATAATAACCATTTTATTATTGCCTCTAGGGCATATTTCCAACAGTCTCCCACTTGCACTAGAGTCAATAATCTAGTTCAGATCACTATGTGATTGTAATGGATCGAGACCCATGGGGTTTGATCATATCTCACGTGTGAGAGAGGTTATTAGTCAACGGATCTGAACCTTTCAGATCCGTGTGTGTTTTGTAAATCTCTATGTCATCTCCTAGTGCAGCTACCACGCTCTATTTGGAACTATTCCAAATAACTGTTCTACTATACGAATCCGGTTTACTACTCAGAATAATCCGGATTAGTGTCAAAGTTTGCATCGGCGTAACCCTTTACGACGAACTCTTTTACCACCTCCATAATCGAGAAAATTCCTTAGTCCACTAGTTACTAATGATAAGTTTGACCGTTGTCCTGTGATCCATTCCTGGATCACTCTTGTACCCCTTGACTGACTCATGGCAAGGCACACTTCCGGTGCGGTACACAACATAGCATACTATAGAGCCTACGTGTGAAGCATAGGGGACGACCTTCGTCCTTTCTCTCTCTTCTGCCGTGGTCATCTCTTGAGTCTTACTCAATACTCACACCATATAACACAGCCAAGAACTCCTTCTTTGCTGATCTATTTTGAACTCCTTAAAAATCTTGTCACGGTATGTATTCATTTGAAAGTACTATTAAGCGTTTTGATCTATCCTTATAGATCTTGATGCTCAATGTTCAAGTAGCTTAATGCATGTTTTCCATTGAAAAAACACTTTTCAAATAACCCTATATGCTTTCCAAAAATTCTACATCATTTCCGATCAACAATATGTCAACAACATATACTCATCAGAAATGCTATAGTGCTCCCACTCACTTCTTTGGAAATACAAGTTTCTCACAAACTTTGTATAAACCCAAAATCTTTGATCATATCATCAAAATGTATATTCCAACTCCGAGATGCTTACTCCAGTCCTTAGAAGGATTACTGGAGCTTTGCACATTTGTTAGCATCTTTCAGGATTGACAAAACCTTCTGGTTGTATCACATACAACCTTTCCTCAAGAATGTCGTCGAGGAAACAATGTTTTGACATCCCATCTGCAAGATTTCATAAATCATGTAGTAGTTGCTAATATAATTCTAACAGACTCTTAGCATCGCTACGAGTGAGAAAGTCTCATCTTAGTCAACTCCTTGAACTTGTCGGAAAACATCTTAACGACAAGTCGAGCTTTCTTAATGGTGATACTTACCATCATTGTCTGTCTTCCTTTTAAAATCCATCTGTACCCAACAGCCTTACGACCATCAAGTATTTCTTCCAAAGTCTACACTTTGTTTTCATACATGGATCCTCTCTCGGATTTTATGGCCTCTAGCCATTTGTCGGAATTCGGGCCCACCATCACTTCTCCATAGCTCGTAGGTTCATTGTTGTCTAGCAACATGACCTTCAAGACATGATTACTATACCACTCTTAAGTAGTACACATCCTTGTCACCCTACGAGGTTCGGTAGTGACTTGATCCGAAGTTTCATGATCACTATCATCAACTTCCACTTAAATTGGTGTAGGTGCCACAGGAACAACTTCCTGTGCCCTGCTACACACTAGTTGAAGTGATGGTTCAATAACCTCATCAAGTCTCCACCATCCTCCCACTCAATTCTTTCGAGAGAAACTTTTCCTCGAGAAAGGACCCATTTCTAGAAACAATTACTTTTGCTTCCGGATCTGAGATAGGAGGTATACCCAACCATTTTGGGTATCCTACGAAGATGCATTTATCCATTTTGGTTTCGAGCTTATCATGATGAAACTTTTCACATAAGCGTCACAGCACCAAACTTTCAAGAAACGACAGCTTAGGTTTCTCTAAACCATAGTTCATACGGTGTCATCTCAACGGAATTACGTGGTGCCCCTTTTAAAGTGAATGCGGTTGTCTCTAATGCCTAACCCATGAACGATAGTGGTAATTCGATAAGAGACATCATGGTATGCAACATATCCAATAGGGTGCACCTATGATGTTCGGACACACCATCACACTATGGTGTTCCAGGCGGTGCTAGTTGTGAAACAATTTCCACAATCTCAATTGTGTACCAAACTTGCAACTCAGATATTCATCTCTATGATCATATCATAGACATTTTATCCTCTTGTCACGAAGATCTTCAACTTCACTCTGAAATTACTTGAACCTTTCAATAATTCAGACTTGTGTTTCATCAAGTAAATATACTCTGCATCTACTCAAATCATCTGTGAAGTAAGAACATAACGATATTCACTTCATGCCTCAGCACTCACTAGACTGCACACATCAAAATGTGTTACTTCCAACAAGTTGCTTTCTTGTTCCTTCTTACTGAAAACGAGGTTTTTCAGTCCTCTTGCCCATGTGGTATGATTTGCATGTCTCAAGTGATTCAAAATCAATTGAGTCCAAACGATCCATCTGCATGGAGTTTCTTCATGCGTACATACCAATAGACATGGTTCGCATGTCTCAAACTTTTCAAAAAACGAGTGAGTCCAAAGATCCATCAACATGGAGCTTCTTCATGCGTTTTATACCAATATGACTTACATGGCAGTGCCACAAGTAGGTGGTACTATCATTACTATCTTATATCTTTTGGCATGAACATGTGTATCACTACGATCGAGATTCAATAAACCATTCTTTTAGGTGCAAGACCATTGAAGGTATTATTCAAATAAATAGAGTAACCATTATTCTCCTTAAATGAATAACCGTATTGTGATAGACATAATCCAATCATGTCTATGCTCAACGCAAACACCAAATAACAATTATTTAGGTTTAACACCGATCCCGATGGTAGAGGGAGCGTGCGATGTTTGATCACATCAACCTTGGAAATACTTCCAACACATATCCTCACCTCGCCTTTAGCTAGTCTCCGTTTATACCGTAGCCTTTTATTTCGAGTTACTAACATTTAGCAACCGAACCGGTATCTATTACCATGGTGCTACTAGGAGTACTAGTAAAGTACACATTTAATACTATGTATATCCAATATACTTCTGTCAACCTTGCCAGCCTTCTCATCTACCAAGTATCTAGGGTAGTTCTGCTTCGGTGATCGTTCCCTCATATTACAGAAGCACTTAGTCTTGGGTTTGGGTTCAACCTTGGGTTTCTTCACTAGAGCAGCAACTGTTTTGCCGTTTCATGAAGTGTCCCATCTTGCCCTTGCCCTTCTTGAAACTAATGGTTTTACTAACCATCAACAATTGATGCTCCTACTTGACTTCTACTTTCGCAGTGTCGAACATCGCGAATAGCTCAAGGATCATCATATCTATCCCTGTTATGTTATAGTTCATCGTGAAGCTCTAGTAGCTTGGTGGCAATGTCTTTGGAGAAACATCACTATCTCATGTGGAAGATTAACTCCCACTCGATTCAAGTGATTGTTGTACCCAGACAATCTGAGTACAAGCTCAATGATTGAGATCTTCTCCCTTAGTTTGTAGGCTAGAAAACTCGTCGGAGGTCTTACACGAGCCTGAAATTCCAATTTCAGCCCTCAAAACATCTCATATGTTCCGTGACGTTTCAAAATCGTCTTCGGTGCCTCAATTCTAAACCGTTTAACATTACTGAACTATCACGTAGTCATCAAAACGTGTATGTCAGATGTTCGCAACATCCACAGACGACGTTCGAGGTTCAGCACACCGAGCGATGCATTAAGGACATAAGCCTTCTACGCAGCAATGAGGACAATCCTTAGTTTACGGACCCAGTCCGCATAATTGCTACTATAAACTTTCAACTAAATTTTCTCTAGGAACATATCTAAAACAGTAGAACTAAAACACGAGCTACGACATAATTTGCAAAGACCTTTTGACTATGTTCAGGATAATTAAGTTCATCTAATGAACTCCCACTCAGATAGACATACCTCTAGTCATCTAAGTGATACATGATCTGAGTCAACTAGGCCGTGTCCGATCATCACGTGAGACGGACTAGTCATCATTGGTGAACATCTTCATGTTGATCGTATCCACTATATGACTCGTGTTCGACCTTTCGGTCTCTTGTGTTCCGTGGCCATGTCTGTACATGCTAGGCTCGTCAAGTTAACCTAAGTGTTTCGCGTGTGTAAATCTGGCTTACACCCGTTGTATGTGAACATTAGAATCTATCACACCCGATCATCACGTGGTGCTTCGAAACAATGAACTTTCGCAACCGTGCACAGTTAGGGGGAACACTTTCTTGAAATTATTATGAGTGATCATCTTATTTACTACCACCGTTCTAAGCAAATAAGATTCATAAACATGATAAACATCACATGCAATCAAATAGTGACATGATATGGCCAATATCATTTTGCTCCTTTTGATCTCCATCTTCGGGGCTCCATGATCATCATCGTCACCGGCATGACACCATGATCTCCATCATCATGATCTCCATCATCGTGTCTCCATGAAGTTTTCTCGCCAACTATTACTTCTACTACTATGGCTAACGGTTTAGCAATGAAGTAAAGTAATTACATGGCGTTATTTAGTGACACGCTGGTCATACAATAAATAAAGACAACTCCTATGGCTCCTGCCGGTTGTCATACTCATCGACATGCAAGTCGTGATTCCTATTACAAGAACATGATCAATCTCATACATCACATATCATTCATCACATTCTTTTGGCCATATCACATCACATAGCATACCCTGCAAAAACAAGTTAGACGTCCTCTAATTGTTGTTTGCATGTTTTACGTGGCTGCTATGGGTTTCTAGCAAGAATGTTTCTTACCTACACAAAAGCCACAACGTGATATGCCAATTGCTATTTACCCTTCATAAGGACCCTTTTCATCGAATCCGATCCGACTAAAGTGGGAGAGATTGGCACCCGCTAGCCACCTTATGCAACAAGTGCATGTCAGTCAGTGGAACCTGTCTCACGTAAGTGTACGTGTAAGGTCGGTCTGGGCCGCTTCATCCCACAATACCGTCGAAACAAGATAGGACTAGTAACGGTAAGCATATTGAAAAAAATCAACGCCCACAACAACTTGTGTTCTACTCGTGCATAGAATCTACGCAATAGACCTAGCTCTGATACCACTGTAGGGGAACATAGCAGAAATTCAAAATTTTCCTACGAGTCACCAAGATCTATCTATGGAGAGACTAGCAACAAGAGAGAGGGGAGTGCATCTACATACCCTTGTAGATCGCTAAGCGGAAGCGTTCAAGAGAATGGGGTTGATGGAGTCGTACTCGTCGTGATCCTAATCACCGATGATCCTAGCGCCGAACGGATGGCACCTCCGCGTTCAACACACGTACGGTTGGGAAGACGTCTCCTCCTTCTTGATCTAGCAAGGGGAAGGAGAGGTTGATGGAGATCCAGCAGCACGACAGCGTGGTGGTGGAAGCAGCGGCGATCTCGGCAGGGCTTCGCCAAGCTCAGCGAGAGGGAGAGGTGTCACGGGAGGGAGAGGGAGGCGCCAGGGGCTAGGGTGCGGCTGCCCTCCCTCCCCCCCCATTTATATAGGGCCCCTAGGGGGGCGGCGGACCTAGGAGATCAAATCTCCAAGGGGGGGCGGCGGCCAAGGGGGGAAACTTGCCCCCCAAGCCAAGTGGGGCGCCCCCCACCCCTAGGGTTTCCGACCCTAGGCGCAGGGGGAGGCCCAACGGGGGTGCACCAGCCCACCAGGGGCTGGTTCCCTTCCCACTTCATCCCATGTGGCCCTCCGGGACAGGTGGCCCTACCCGGTGGACCCCCGGGACCCTTCCGGTGGTCCCCGTACAATACCGGTGACCCCAAAACTTTCCCGATGGCCGAAACTGGACTTCCTATATACAAATCTTTACCTCCAGACCATTCCAGAACACCTCGTGATGTCCAGGATCTCTTGCCGGACTCCGAACAACCTTCGGGTTACCGCATACTAATATCTCTACAACCCTAGCGTCACTGAACCTTAAGTGTGTAGACCCTACGGGTTCGGGAGACACGCAAACATGACCGAGACGACTCTCCGGTCAATAACCAACAGCGGGATCTGGATACCCATGTTGGCTCCCACATGTTCCACGATGATCTCATCGGATGAACCACGATGTCGAGGATTCAATCAATCCCGTATTCAATTCCCTTTGTCTACCGGTATAGTACCTGCCCGAGATTCGATCGTCGGTATGCTGATACCTTGTTCAATCTCGTTACCGGCAAGACTCTTTACTCGTTCCGTAACACATCTCCCGTGATCAACTCCTTGATCACATTGTGCACATTATGATGATGTCCTACCGAGTGGGCCCAGAGATACCTCTCCATCACATGGAGTGACAAATCCCAATCTCGACTCGTGCCAACCCAACAGACACATTCGGAGATACCCGTAGTGCATGTTTATAGCCACCCAGTTACGTTGTGATGTTTTGTACACCCAAAGCATTCCTACGGTATCCGGGAGTTGCACAATCTCATGGTCTAAGGAAAAGATACTTGAAATTTAGAAAAGCTTTAGCATACGAACTACACGATCTTGTGCTAGGCTTAGGATTGGGTCTTGTCCATCACATCATTCTCCTATTGATGTGATCCCGTTATCAATGACATCCAATGTCCATGGTCAGGAAACCATGACCATCTGTTGATCAACGAGCTAGTCAACTAGAGGCTCACTAGGGACATGTTGTGGTCTATGTATTCACACATGTATTGCGGTTTCCGATCAATACAATTATAGCATGAATAATAGACAATTATCATGAACAAGGAAATACAATAATAACCATTTTATTATTGCCTCTAGGGCATATTTCCAACATTTATTGCTCTGTTTCAATGTGTGTACTCTGTTTTCCATTCTTATATGTTCTGTTTCAATGTGTGTTTATACGCTTTCCATTATGTATATGTGGATGATAACAAATAGATTCAAATTAGTATACAAAAACAGATAGAAAATGGTATTCATGATATATATAATATTAATTGTTCATTAGTTCATCACAGAAAATATATAATATCATCACATATACGTGATGATACTTAACTACTAGGTACAATGCATAAAATTGAAAACGAACAATATTAAAACTAATAATCCTTCCTGGGGCCAGTATTCGGGCAACCCCTCGCCAATAGCTCCCTGGTACGCGGCGTCTTCCCAGCATGGACGCAGTACTTCGCGTCCTCTGCCTCGCAGTGCTTGATGTACCGATCTGCCTCTTGCAGGCGGATGAGCGTGAATGATCTTGCCATTTCATTGGGCACCCACCGAAGCTCCTCGTCGGTGGCACGCCGGAGCTTATTGGCCCAGCTCCACGCAGCGATGAGGCGCCTAGCGCCTTTGGCCTTCCTCCGCACGACGATGCGCCCGCCCCTGAAGCTCCGCCACCTCCTTTTTTCAGGCGGCATCACGGGCTTCACAGGCCGCCTGGTACCTGGCATCCTCCTCCGACATCTCCTTCTTGAAAGCCACTTGCCTGGCTTTCTCAGCCGGCGGCAGCGACTTCCAAAGACAAAGATCGTACTAGCCCCAAAACCAATCCAAAGTTGGGGGGGGGCGGCGCAACCTCGTCCGGTGGTGCGTAGGGGTCCTCATCGCTGCTCTTCGAGTGATCGTCCTCGGGGGGCGGTGACTCCTCGTCGGCGCGCGGGCAGACCGGTGGCGCCATGGCAGAGATTTGAGAGAGAGAGAGAGAGAGAGCGAGAGGGCGAGCAAGGGGAGGATGTAGATGAGAATGCAGGCAGGACAACATGAGAAAGGTAGTATTTATTCGCGGCCGGAATCTAGATCGACGGGAACACTACACACGTTGATCGCCGGAATTTACGAGTACTGTAGTTTGAAATACACACGATTCCCGCAGCAAAATCCGTGTGTGAACATAATAGCTGACAGTTCCCAATGCAGAACCGTGTCTGATTAATAATGCCCACCACTCACCTTCCAAACCTCGAGGCACGAAATAGAGTGCCAATTGTGTGGGGCTCGGTTGCCTTGCCAGATTTTACATTTTCTTTTTTGAACACCAGATATTTACATCGTCTGATGATTTTTTAACTCGCACACAAGTACACAAATATGATTTTTCAAACCGTTATGGTTAGCCGTTGCATGTAGTTGTAGTTCAAATTTGAATTATGGTCATCAAATGGCTAGAAAATCACTTAAATGTCTTCAAAAGGTCAAATGACCCCTGAAATTTTCCAAATTTTCACATGGCAGTTCTGTTAGTGCACGTTACACGTAGAAAAAAATTGAAGGCCGTAAGAGGAAGCTATCTTCCGTTCATCATCAAACATGCATTGTTCCCTCTCGGAACCACGAGCATTCTAGTGAGTTGCTCCGGTTTGTGAGGGGTGTGTGCCCAAACTTTCGTCAAACAGGTCAATTGATTTACCACATCAACTTGGTGGCATGACATTACATCAAGCAAGGTTTCATGTTTTTCTGATCATTTTTTTTAATTTTTTGGAATTAAAATGCCATGGCATTCCATGCATGTGTCCATGCCGTGATACCAATATGTTTGAAAATTCCTTCTAATTTACTGCACATGGAATTAAGTCGCACACAAGTACACAAATATGATTTTCAAACCATTATGGTTAGCCGTTGCATGTAGATGTAGTTCAAATTAGAATTGCGGTCATTGGATGGCTAGAAAATCACTTAAATGTCTTCAAAAGGTCAAATGACCCCTGAAATTTTCCAAATGTTCACATGACAGTTGTATTAGTGCACGTTACACGTAGAAAATTTTTGAAGGCCGTAAGAGGAAGCTATCTCCTGTTCGTCATCAACCATGCATTGTTCCCTCTCGGAACCACGAGCCTTCTAGTGAGTTGCTCCGGTTTGTGAGGGGTGTGTGTGTGTGTCCAAACTTTCGTCAAACAGGCCATTTTTTTACCACGTCATCTTGGTGGCATGACATTACATCAAGCAAGGTTTCATGTTTTTCTGATCACTTTTTAATTTTTCAGAATTAAAATGCCATGGCACTGCATGAACGTGTCCATGCCGTGAGACCAATATATATGTTTGAAAATTCCTTCTAATTTATAGCACATGTAATTAACTCACATACAAGTACACAAATATGATTTTTCAAACCGTTATGGTTAGCCGTTACATGTATATGTAGTTCAAATTTGAATTACGGTCATTAAATGGCTAGAAAATCACTTAAATGTCTTCAAAAGGTCAAATGACCCCTGGTATTTTCCAAATTATCACATGATAGTTGTATTAGTGCACGTTACACGTAGAAATTTTTTGAAGGCCGTAAGAGGAAGCTATCTCAAATTCGTCATCAAACATGCATTGTTCCCTCTCGGAACCATGAGTCTTCTAGTGAGTTGCTCCGGCTTGTGAGGGGTGTGTGTCCAAACTTTTGTTAAACATGCCAATTTTTTTACCACATCATCTTGGTGGCATGACATTACATCAAGCAAGGTTTCATGTTTTTCTGATCATTTTTTAATTATTTGGAATTAAAATGCCATGGCACTCCAAGCATGTGTCCATGTCGTGAGACCAATATGTTTGAAAATTCCTTCTAATTTACTGCACATGGAATTAACTCGCACACAAGTACACAAATATTATTTTTCAAACCGTTATGGTTAGCCGTTACATGTACATGTAGTTCTAATTTGAATTGCGGTTATTAAATGGCTAGAAAATCACTTAAATGTCTTTAAAAGGTCAAATGACCCCTGAAATTTTCCAAATTTTCACATGACAGTTGTATTAGTGCACGTTACACGTTGAAAACAAATTGAAGGCCGTAAGAGGAAGCTATCTCCCATTCGTCATCAAACATGCATTGTTCCCTCTCGGAACCACGAGCCTTCTAGTGAATTGCTCCGGTTTGTGCGGGGTGTGTGTCCAAACTTTTGTCAAACAGGACAATTTTTTTACCACATCATATTGGTGGCATGACATTACATCAAACATGGTTTCATGTTTTTCTGATCATTTTTTAATTTTTTGGAATTAAAATGCCATGTCACTCCATGCATGTGTCCATGCCGTGAGACCAATATGTTTGAAAATTCCTTTTAATTTGCTGGACATGGAATTAACTCGCACACAAGTACACAAATATGATTTTTCAAACCGTTATGGTTAGCCGTTGCATGTACATGTAGTTATAATTTGAATTATGGTCATTAAATGGCTAGAAAATCACTTAAATGTCTTCAAAAGGTCAACTGACCCCTGAAATTTTCCAAATTTTCACATGACAGTTGTATTAGTGCATGTTACACGTAGAAACAAATTGAAGGCCGTAAGAGGAAGCTATCTCACATTCGTCATCAAACATGCATTGTTCCCTCTCGGAACCACGAGCCTTCTAGTGAGTTGCTTTGGTTTGTGAGGGGTGTGTGTCCAAACTTTCGTTAAACATGCCAAATTTTTTACCACATCAATCTTATGGCATGATATTACATCAACCAAGGTTTCATGTGTTTCTGGTCTTTTTTAATTTTTTGGAATTAAAATACCATCGCACTCCATGCTTAATTATGTCATAGCCGTTAGACCAATATGTTTGAAAATTCCTTTTATTTTACTGCACATGGAATTAAATCACACACAAGTACACAAAATATGACTTTTCAAACCATTATGGTTAGCTGTTGCATGTACATGTAGTTCAAATTTGAATTACGGTCATTCAATGGCTAGAAAATCACTTAAATATCTTCAAAAGGTCAACTGACCCCTGAAATTTTCCAAATTTTCACATGGCAGTTGTATTAGTGCATGTTACACGTAGAAAAAAATTGAAGGCCGTAAGAGGAAGCTATCTGCCGTTCGTCATCAAACATGCATTTTTACCTCTTAGAACCACGAGCCTTCTAGTGAGTTGCTCCAGTTTGTGAGGGGTGTGTGTCCAAACTTCGTCAAACATGCCAATTTTTTACCACATCATCTTGGTGGCCTGACATTACATCAGCCAAGGTTTCATGTGTTTCTTATCTTTTTTTAATTTTTTGGAATTTAAATGCCATAACACTCCGTGCTTAATTGCGTTATAGCCGTTAGACCAATATGTTTGAAAATTCCTTCCAATTTACTGCACCTGGAATTAAATCACACACAAGTACACAAAATATGACTTCCAAACCATTATGGTTAGCTGTTATATGTACATGTAGTTCAAATTTCAATTACGATCATTAAATGGCTAGAAAAGCACTTAAATGTCTTAAAAGGTCAAATGACCCCTGGAATTTTCCAAATTTTGACATGACAGTTGTATTAGTAATACAAATTTGCTCGTACATTTAAAACACCATCCGTTGCTACTTTACTCCAAATTCATCTTTCACAACTAATAAAAAAATATCTACAACATCACACAATTGTTTTGTAGGAATCGTTTGTGATGAAAATTTCTGGGTCCATTTAAGTCTTCCTCCTTAAGCTTCGTCGACTCGTCTGCTCTAGTGCCGGCAACCCCCGAATCCACAAATCCCGATCCCCATTCCCGCACCCCCTTCTTGCAAAGATGACATCGTGGAAACGCTTCATGAAGGCCCATATGATGGCCGCATCCCCCCGAGCGTAGCCGCCTGCGCCGAGAGAGCGGCTGCCTACACCGAGAGTGTCGCCGCGTCCACATTGAGTGTGCCCGCTTCCGCCGAGAGGGTGTCTGCGCCAGCCGACAGGGCAGCTGTAGCATCCGAGACGGCTGCAGCTGCTGCTGCGACGGCGGCTGCAGATGCCGAGAGCACTCGAGCTGCCGTCTGTGCCGCTGATGTCGCCCAGGCCCGGGTCAAGGCCATCCACGCCAAGATATTCAAGTCCATCTCGGAATCCAGCATGCAACCCACGTCCTAAAAGGCGGCGGTGGCCATGGAGCACCTGCTTCCTCATGAGGTCACCGAGCGGGAGCTGGAGATGCAGGAGGCGGTAGAGATCGAGGAGCGCCGGGAGGAGGAGTTGCGCGTGGCCCAGGTTGAGGTAGAGAAGAGTTTGTTCGTCGAGGAATCGTCGGTGGAGTACCAACGTGAGCTATGGCGCAGACACTACTATGAGCACTAAAACCTTGAGGGTGGCGCCGAGGACGAGGACAAGGTAGAGGACGCGGCCGACTTCAGCAGGGGGATGCGGATTCCACCAACGGTGGCATATCGCCAGGACAAGTCATCGACGTCTCATCTCACACCGGCGATGCATAGGCTGGCGCGGTGGCGGATTTGTTAAAATTATGCATACTTAGGCTTTGTTTCTAATGCTGGTCTTTTGTTAGAGAAATGTTTAGGTCAACTGGCTCTGTTTAATTACTAAAATTGCTCGATTCAGTAAGTCTGGTCTGTGTGCTGTACGCTCTTTGTGTGCCCAAATTAGCAAGAGATGTTAAATCATGCAATGACGTACCCGGGGAAATTTCCACCAAAATTTGAATTATCAAACTCATCCCATGCGCATAAAGTAGAAGAATCGTTTGCGATTCACACTATCGTTCAAAGTGAATGGTGTCCGGCGGCACCGCGCTCAAACTTTCCGTCCACATTTCAAAAAGATTGGCCTACCACCGAAATATCTACCCCCTTCCCCATCCCCTTTTCTCCCCAACCACAAGTCACATTTCCCCTGTTTGCCCCTTCCTTCCTTTGTTCCTAAGCTATAGCCGCTTCCTCGCTTGCTTCTCGCTCTTGCCGTCTCACATCCTACCGTCGGGGTCGCCATGGTCTTCTTCAAAGACCTCTCCAGCGGCTCATCCTCCAACGATGACTCCTTCACCACGCGGGTATGCCTCTCTTCTCTCTCTTGGGCTATGACTTGGAATGAAGGATTTTTACCCGGTGGTCGATTTGAGTCATTTGTTCCTCTTGTAGTTCCCTAGGGCCATCTGTTGCAACGAATGGAGTGGGGTGGCTGAAGATCTGTCTGCTTTTTATCACTATCAATCTCCATGCATGAAGCTAGTTGCGTTTGAATCTGTGGACAGTGGGAGGAAGTTTCTGGCATGTGCAGAGAAGGTTAGACCCTCTTTCGTTGTTACAAATTATTTGTTAGATGTGATTCAGACACTGTCACGGTCCCAACCCATTCATACCACACCTTCAACCAAACGCATCCTAAGACAGTGTCACAATTTGTACCTAGTATCTAAAAATGTTGCCATCTCATCAGCAGTGCCATTAGAAAATTATTTGGCACCGCTTCAGAAGTTTGTGGAGCCAACTTGTCCACACATCCGAGCAGCCAAGCAGTAAAATACTAAATCTTTATGGCACGAAGGAACTGGGTGTCGGAGCAACTAGGTGCTCTGGAGTTCAGGTCCCTGAATTTTTCCGCTGCATCGGCTCGCCAGTGCACGGCACCGGTGCGAGATGTAGCAACAGTTGTCTTTAAACCGGTTTTGGCATACATAGTGGATGTACTTAGTGCTATTAGTTCTATGTTACTAAATTTGTGCATGTACACACCTGTTAGTATCAATTTGCTGTCATCCAAACAATGTCGCTATGCTTTTGCAGATATATTTACCTTCCTCTTAAAATGTTCAATTTGTTATTTATAGTACATGAGTAAGAACTTGTAGCGTTGTTGTAGTTAATTATAGCTTCTGATGTTTCAGAATTTGTTTGTTGTCTCAGTAGCAATTAATTCATTTGCACATTGATCTTTTTGAGAAGATATGTCATAATTAACCTGTTTATTCAGTTTTTTGAAATAAGTATTGGTGATTTTCTATGTTGCTATAAACCCATGTTCCCTACCATTGTTACTGATCTAGTTTTAAATATTATAGGATGAACGGAAGGGTTCTTATTTGGACCGGGTTGATCAAGAGTGGCCACAGTCTTTGAAGATGTGCCTAGCAAAGCTCTGGAGCATGTATCCGAAAGAGAACAGAGGTAGGCTTAGAGAAAGTGTTGTCAACATTGAAGAATATTTGAAGATGCGGGATAAAACGAGGAAGGTGGAGAATGTCTCAGATTTTTTAAATCTGACTTTGCTAAGATGGTGTTGGCGAAGGAGGAGGCACGTTCCCAGCTGGCCAGTGCAAAACAGGTTCTTACTGAACTGAAAGCAGAGGTGGATAAGGCGAGCCTGGATGATCTCGATTAGGGAAATGAATATATTGTTCTAATATTGTTCTTATGAAGTTGAACTATCTATATGTTGTACTATTTGTTTTCCGGTAGCTACCGTATTGTGATGTTAAAATATATCTATGTGCCTGATATGAAATTGGCAAACAACTGTTCGATATGAAATGTGAATTTGCGTAATACTGGAATTATTAATTGTAAACTAATAAACCTGCTAAATTGGTCATCGAACTTTGCAAACTGTTCTAGAAGTAAAAGCACTTGTGATGGATAGCCCAATGCCACACAGTTTTCTTCATCAAATCGTGTGTGATGTAGTTGATAAAAGCAAACGGTTAACCAAGGCAAAGTGTGTGTGATAGTTACAGCTATCACACACGAACCTATACATAAACCTGTGTGGGATGTACATATGAACGGAAACACTTTCCCTGGATTGACTGTGTGGGATGTACATACAAATGGAAACATTTTCCCTGGATTGACTGTGTGGGAAGTACATACGAACATAAACATTTTCCCTGGATTGACTGTGTGGGATGTACATAAGAATGGAACGCACTCCTTGGATTGACTGTATTTGATATACATACGAATGGAAATGTTTTTCTGGGATTCACCGTGTGGGATGTACATACAAACGGAAATAATTGGGTTTCGATGCCTCGCCCGATCGCACATAAGCTCATTTTGCCCTAGCCTGTGTGCCAGGAGGGTCTATCCCCGGCGATTTCTGGGTTGTGTGGGAAGGACCCCCTATTGCCCACTCACTTGGCGACGGTTCCAAATGTCATCGCGGAAAGGGGTTAAAAACAGTTTGTATAGCACCGACGCATACTAGTGATATTAAGGCCTCCTTTTAATAGAGTACCGGACCAAAGCATTAGCACTTAGTGAATACATGAACTCCTCAAACTACGATAATCACCAGGAGTGGTCCCGACTATTGTCACTCCGGGGTTGCTGGATCATAATACGTAATAGGTGACTATAACTTGCAAGGTAGGATCAAGAACACACATATATTCATGAAAGCATAATAGGTTCAGATATGAAATCATGGCACTCGGGCCCTAGTGACAAGCATTAAGCATAGCAAAGTCATAGAAATATCAATCTTAGAACATAGTGGATACTAGGGATCAAACCCTAACAAAACTAACTCGATTACATGGTAAATCTCATCCAACCCATCACGGTCCAGCATGCCTATGATGGGATTACTCACGCACGGCGGCGAGCATCATGAAATTGGTGATGGAGGGTGGTTGATGATGACGATGGCGACGGATTCCCCTCTTCGGAGCCCAAAATGGACTCCAGATCTGCCCTGTCGAGGAAGAACAGAGCTTGGTGATGGCTCCCTATCGTAAAAGGCGATGAATCCTTCTCTTTGATTTGTTTCTCCTTGAACGTGAATATATGGAGTTGGAGTTGAGGTCGATGGAGATCCAGGGGGCCCACAAGGTCGGGTGGCGCGCCCCCACCCTTGTGGCCAGGGTGTGGGCCCCCTTCACTTGATTCTTTCGCCAATATTTTTTATTAATTCCAAAACTTATCTCCATGAAGTTTCAGTTCATTCCGAAAACTTTTTATTCTGCACAAAAATAACATCATGCCAATTATGCTGAAAACAGTGTCAGTCCATGTTAGTTCCATTCAAATCATGCAAGTTAGAGTCCAAAACAAGGGCAAAAGAATTTGGAAAAGTAGATACGACGGAGAGGTATCACTCAGCAGGCACATTAGAACTTCATTGCCCCTGATTCCGTGACGACCTCTTGTTTAATGCTTCCTGCTCAATCCTATGATAAGCTTCATCGAGGGACGGCGAAATCTCCTCAGGGGTGGCTGAAAGAAACGAATAGGGGAATAAGAAATTTGGACACAACAAGTTATTGTGCAAAAAGTTCGAATTATGAGCTATAATTGCTGATAAGAAAATATTGATTTCAAATGTCAATTCAAAAACAAAGTTTGCCATGTGCAAATGCACTGCAGTTGCCATGTGGCAACAACTGTAATTGCCATATGCAATTCACTTCAGTTGCCAGGTGACAACAACTACAGTTGCCATGTGCAACACACTACAGTTGCCACGCGACAACATCTACAGAAAACATATGTGATCAAAAGTGTTTTGGCCGTGCGAAGATAAACAACAGTTGTAAGTTAGAATGAAAATTAGTTGCCATGATGTATAAACAGCAACTGCCAAATTAGGTCACCTGCCAATGCCATCTACATGTGCATCACATAAAGATTTGCCATCACAATTCAAAAACCAAAGCTTGCGACGAAGATCAGAGAAAAATGTAGAAGCGGATGATAAACAAAAAAAGTTTAGCTTGCACTATAGGCTCTGCAAACTTCACAGCCTTTTTTCCATCAGCTAGGGGTTGCACCATCATCGGGACCGTGCCTGCCGGGAAAGCAAAGGCAATAGGCATAGGATCGTTGACCGGTTCATCCTGTGTGTGATCAATCCCAAGGCTGCGGCTTGGTGGGGTGAAAGCCATGGGGTGTCTCTCCTGCCTAGCAGCCGGGTTGCAAACAAATTGTTTAGCAGAATCTAGAGGTGACAGATCAACAAACATGTCAGCCTCGTCTGCTGCAGAATCATCAAGCTTATTAGTAGGGAGGGGCGTGCTGTCAGCGGTCTCAATCACAGCCTTCTTTCCTATCTTCTTGTTTGGGCTGTACGGGACACCGATGTTGATAGGGAGCTTAGAAGTGTGCAGATTTAAACTGGTGTTCTCCACAACAATAGAGGATGCCATCTGCTCTGAACGTCCACCTCCTTCAGTGGTACACTGCTTACCACCTGCATCTATTTTATTGCAGACTTCCATCTTCTTGACTGTGTTGCTTTTGGTAGAAGGTGGGAAAAGTGTGGAAGCAGGCACATAACAGGAGTCACCTCTGCTACTCTTAAGTACCTCTGGTGAATTGGATAACTGTGCGTGATTCTTGCGGGGGCTATGCCTAGGTGGCAGGCCAGCTCGCACAACGGTTGTAGTAGCAGCCTGTGCGCCAACAGCCGCTGAAGCTGTTGTGCGGTGAGAGCCATCTATGGATGTCCTGCCATACTGAAATGTGGTCGCAGACCCTTCTTTCATGGCCACATAAGTACCATCAGCCGCGATCTTGAATCTGTATCTGATGAGAGGGAATCTTCCTTGTTTAGGTTGAGCTCGAGAGCGTCCACTTCAACACTTGCTGATTTGGTGGCATGGGTCACAACATCATCTCTCATTGCCACCAGGGTAGGCACTATCTCAGCAGTCCTGGCAGATATTGACCCAACGCTCCCAGATGTACGGATGCCTGCGGTTGTAATCTACACATCTGCAACCGGCGGAGAAGGGAGGCCGCTTGCATCAGAACTAGTGGCAATAGTGGATGGTGCAGCAGCATATTTCTCAATTGTCGGCTCATGAATATCTGCATTATCGGATGTCGAAAACTTGGTGTGAATGTGCCCAAGTGGGTCTTTAGTAGTGCGATTGGTCGAGCGTGCAGTAGTCTTCTTTATCCTACAAAAATGTGTCGAACGATAAGACAACCATTCAAGAAAGCACATGAAGAGAAAAAATGTGAGGTGCAGGAACAAGTAATTGCCATGTCAGTCGTCTTAAAATGCCATGTGTGATATGCCATAGTTGCCATTTTAAAACAAAGCAGGGATTAAACTCACATGATGTACAAGCAGTTACCGTGAGTGAAAGCTACCAGTTTCCATAGAGGGAGACAACAGTTGCCATGTGGACTAGTAAGCTGTTGGCATGCCGAAGAGGCAAGATTTGCCATGTATCATATTTAGCATTTGCCATGTGGGACAGATAAGCATTGCCATGTGGCAAGTTTAGCTGTTGCCATGAGGGGTAGACAAGAGTTGCCACATTGGGTGCAGTAAAATTTGCAAATGATTTAGGAATGCATCAAGCAGATTTAGTATTAGGACTATGAATAACTTGTCAAGCTCAACATGCTGCAATTGCCATGAAAATTTTCAAAGAGAATGCATTTTCGTATCGCGACACGATGAAAGTAGCTCAATCACAAAAAAATAGATAAAAAAGGAGAACCCACCTCTTGCTTGTTTTCCTCAAGTCCTCCAGCACAACAGGATCCCCGGTGTTGGACGTCGATGTGCGAGGAGACGGCCGAGTGGAAGTGGTGGCACCAGCAGTGGGTGCCCCCCTTGCCCAGCCAGGCAGAAACGCGGGATGGCGTGGGTGCTTGTTTCTGCTTGTCCACCAGTTGTCGCCTCACTACACACAACAAAAATGGCAAAAAAAAGAGCAAAAAATGAAAAAAAAAGACAAGTGTGAGACACAAAATCATTGCGTACGTAGCATGGAAAAAGATGAGGTGTTAAAAAGGAAGAACGAATAAAACAATAAAGAAACATCGAACCTCCTCCTAGCAGCAACGAGATCGGTCCTACACCTCTTGCCAACAGAGCCCTGGGCAGCATCCTCTGGAGCCCTACCCCTCTTTGGGAGAGGAACCCCCGTGTCTCTCGCAACAGTTGGTGCAATGCTTCCCTCTAGTGGAGGAACATTCGGTGCAGCCTTATCCTTGTTACCTCCTACACGAACTTCCTGATGTTCATCATGGTTAGTGTCATGTCGCACATTCTCCATGTCATCGTCACCATCCTTGTCGAGACCAGCATCCACGACACCGAAACTTACCCCGACTAGCTCCTCTTGCGTGTCAGGGAGATCCTGAGAACTGTTGTAGTCATACCGGCCACGACAGCCAGTTGGACGATGTGTCCGTCCTCTGATAAAGGATGTGAACTGCCTTGCAACCACGTCACTATCAGAACCATTCAATGTTGTCCAACCCTCGACCAATGTCCCAAGCAAGTCAGTCATGCCAGAAGCAAACTGCCCAACTAGGTGCTCAACAGGTGCCCTAACCTGATCAGAAAACAAAAATTAACAAGTTTCAAGCACACATTAGAACATGTGCATAAGAAAAGAAGGCAAAAAAACTGTAAAAGAAGTCAAATGCAAGAAAATATCATTGAAAAAACATGCTTGATTACCTCAGCGGAACAAGATGGATCTGAATGCACATCCATCCACTTGCCGAAATTTTGTGGCCCACCAAACACACTATAGTCAATGCCATGCTTGGCCATCAGCTGAGAAATAGCAAAACAAAGAGAGGTCGAAATAAGAAACAATGATTATGGTCTTGGATTGCAAGGGGAAAATAATTCAAGAGGGAACGACAAAGTTGCCATATGGAGACAAACATGGTTGCCATGTGCAGACAACCATGGTTGCCAAGTTCTTTATAGTTTGCTAGCCGTAATGAAAGCGTTGAGCTGGTCGAATGGAATGCGCAGACAAAGTTGAGTGCACAAATTGGAATATGGATGCCATGTAAAGTGTTGTGCATTTGTCACGCAACCGAACGTATTTGCCATGTTGTATACGCTATATATTCCCCTCTTTAAAAAGACAAAAGAAACTATGAACAACCAATATGGGTCAGCTTTGGCTTTTGCATATTATTTCCAACAATGAACTTCAATAATGTTGTGCAATAAAAGAAGACAAAACTAACCTACAGTTTCCCATATTTTGTATCGGCAAGCACAACCTTGACATCATTATAACTCCAGGCAGAGATATCAAACTTATATGGAGGCGACGGACCTCCTATTCGTTAAAGTCAACAGTAGACAAATCAAGACGATCGACGTACATGAGCTACTTTACACAAAAAAGCGAGGAAGTAAAATCAAAAGATGTCAGTGATCAGTATTATGCAAAAAAACAAAACAGATAAAAGTGTGGGGAAAAAGAAAAGGAAAATAACTACAGTTTAAATGTCATTGGCAATACAGTCTCCCTTGAGTCAAAAGTTCAAAATAGAAGAAAGATTTTCCATGGGCGTGAACGTATGTTTGCCATGTATCACTAATTAAAACAAACGAAAAAATAGAGGAAGTGAACACTATGCGTGGTGTAGAATATGTAATTGCCATGTAGACATCAACTACAGTTGACATGTATAAAAACGTCACTATGACATGTAAAAGCACAAAAATCAAAGTTGCCATATACGATCAACGATGGTTGCCATCAAAAAAAGCGAAAAATCAGTTAAAACTTTGTCAAAACTAAGGTTGACAGAGTATGGCCAAACAGAGATGCCACGTGCAAAACAATTTGTTTGCCACTTATGAACAACTGTAATGTGATTGAGGAACGAATGGACCATGGTAAGAGCATTTGCATAACAGTAAGAAAAATACCATTAGGTGCAGGCGGCAGTTATGGTACACCTTATTTGAGAATGCATCATGCAGGAAGTCGGCAATGAATTTACACCAATTCATGTTTTTAACATCTTCATTTTTGCCTGCACAAGGATTTGAGGACAGAAGTCACCACCTCAACAGTCAATAAAAATGTCAAACTGGTAGTGACTAGCTTCTGCATGACAACAAAAACCGAAGAATGCAGGAAAAAGAAATAGAGAGACCATTCACCAGGATAGGGAAGCACTTGTTGCTTGGGCGGAGCAACGTGGTAGGCGCAAAGACAGATGAGATCAAGTACATCAGCAACTTCATCTTGAATACCTTGTCATGGGTTGTCATGCCCTCCAGCGAAGTTGCCAGCACAATCGTATTAGGCATGGATTCCATTCTAGGAAACAAATGGGGGAACAAAACTTCCTCAATCTCATTGTTCACCTTATACGGAACTTTGATTTCTCCATGAGGGACACCCAAAGTGTCGAATACAGATTCCTCGTCCAAAGGGAGTCTTCCACATCCCGGAATGACGAATTCCCTAGACGCGGGATCGTATATCTCACTGAGCCAGTCGCATACCGGGTTCACTAGATTCGTGCACTGAACATCCATCAATGCCTGCATCCCCATCTCACCGGCATCTCCCTTCTGCTCATCAGTAAAACCCTTGGTCATTATAGTCAATCATTCTTGTGAAGTCCTATTGCGCTGCTGTTTCTTCTTCTGCAGAACACAAAAGGGTCATTGTTGCCATGTTCAATATACTAAAAATGAGTTCTGACGGATGAATATAAACTTAGTATCACATTAAAAAAAAAACAGAGGGAAAAAATGACCTCGTCGCCGTCTTCCGTACGACCGGTCGCACGATTCCGTGGCGGTACCTCCATGAAGTCATCATCATCATCTTGTTGGTGGTAAGAACAAAAACACATCAGTACAGATGAAAACATACTCGGCAGATGCAGAAAGAGATGCACGAAGTAACGAGTCAGTGGATATCATCGACAACAAAATGAAAACGACCATATTCACCGTAAAACAAATGTGTATGATATGTCATAAGAGGGAGTTGCCACCTACAAACTGAAAAATGCATGACATATCCTCCTAAGCAGAACTAAGCAGCTCACAAGAAAAGTACTTAAGAAAAAGGCATGCCAAAATAATGCCATGCTGCGTATATGTAGTTTGCCACCTCCCTGAATGCAGACGCGGATGACTGCATAAACAAGCTAACTGACAAAATGTGGGTTCGATCAGAAGTTGCCATGTACTAAAAAGATTTACGTCCATGTTTGCGCAAAAACAAAACATGTCAAGTAAAGTCTTAGTGTGTGAAAGGAGGTAATTGTCATCTGCTAAACATGCACAGTAGGTGAAAAATGGCCACTGGAACAAGTGCAAAAACATGGAAACTGACAGGTTTGCTTTAGAAAAGGCAGTTGCCATATAGAAAATTCAAGTTGCCATGTTAGCAGTAAACAATGTGGCAACTAAGGCAGTACAGTGGAACACCCAACTACCATTGTCCAACATATAATGTGGCAACTCACACATTGGCTTTATAAAAGGGAGTTGCCATCTAATGGATTAAAGTTGTCGTGTTATCACAAAACAACGTGGCAACTAAGTCCTACATAGAACATGGCAACTGTGAGTTGATTTAGAAAATTAGTTGCCATCTAGTAGGAAAGTTGTAGATAAACAAGTGCATTGAAATTGCCATGTCTGCACAGAACATAATAGCAAATTAAAGCAGTTCCACCCAAACTGCCATTGTCCTGCAAATCGAAATGCACCTAACTAGATCTAGGGTTCATACTCAACTATCAGTCCCTGAGTTCGACTACAACATCGCTCCTAAAACAGTGATAATCGCAGCCTACGAGACCATCAAAACTAACAAAAACATAGTAGAAAATCGCTGCCACATAGAATTACAGACATCTAGTCTCTCAAAACAGAGAGATAGTTGCCGAAGGGCTAAGCCTCGCCGGCTTGACTACCACCGCGACGGCGATAGAACTACGCAATGCCAGCCTAAATGGCACACATGCGACTCCCCCGCCGATGGGGAGACTCGAGCGCCGTGAATCCGCCTGAATCTCGAAAGCGCTCGAGAAGGATGTGACCAGAGATGAAGGGAGACAAATTGGACTAGTAGAAAGCTTCGAAAGCCTTACCTACTCGCGGTGGCTGCTCCGACGACGACGCTCCGGTCCGGTGAACACCAGCGACGACCGCGAATACCCGCGACTCTTCCGTCGCCGCCGCCTTCTCTCCCTATCGACTGCTCCTGCTAGGACTTCGTTCCTACCGAATAGAACTGCTGGTGTGGGGGGGCGGGGATGGGAAGAAATGAAGGGGGTGGGGGAGAAACTGTAGCGCCGAGGAGGGGAAAAGGGGCAGACGTGGGAGACGATGAATAGGAGTCGTGCGCGGCGTGCGGGCGCGACGGCAGTTCCACCGCACGTCCGACTCGCAACGGCAGCCTCTCTGTGTGAGAAACCAGCGTGTCGGCGAACTGCCAAACGCCCACACATCAACCTCGCCCTACGTTGCACGCGAAAACTGCCTCAGTGTGTCAAGATTCGTGCAAACTTAACTGGACGGTGATTTACGCGGGTGGGCGAGTTGCAAAATTGCCACACGTGTGGGCGTTAGTGTTTTCGAAAAAAAAAAACTAAAAAAAAGCAGGGGCATTTTCTTATTGACGGCCTACAGGGGCATTTTCGGTACATTCGCCTAATCAGCCCCTCGTGCTGTCGCTGTCCACACGAAACGGAAGAAGGAGATTCCAGAGGCTTCCGGAGTTGAACCGAACCTTCTCCGCGCTTCTCTTCTCCCCTGTCCACCCAGTCCCTCTCCCCCATCGAGCTCATATATCTCCCGCCATCACTCTCTTCGTTCTCCACAATCACAAGCCCAACTCCACGGTGAGCGGGATTGGATCAGTCAGTAGCGGCACTAGAGAGAGGTATAGAGGGATTGGCACTTTGATTTGATTAGCGCGCGACGAAGCAAGCAAGCTAAGTGAGAGCGATGGTGGTGCTCATGGAGTACGCCCCCGGCGTCGGCGTGACCATGAAGAGGAAGGGCGAGGAGGAGCCGGGACTGTTTGCGTTCCCCGACGACGGCGACTGCTGCAGCGTTCCGATTTCCTGCCGCGCGACCAAGATGAGGCGGCTGGAGATTGCCGGCACCGGCCATGATTTGCCGCCGGCGGCGACCGTTGGGACGGAGGGCGACGTTATGATGGCGGAGGAGCCGCCGGCGCCGTCGCTCGGGGCCGCGGAAGAGGAAAAGAGGGCTCTGGTGGTGTACGGCCCGGCCGTCGACGCCGCGCGCGCTGGTGGCCGGCTCGGCCTTCTCGGCCAATGGCGGCTCCGCCCGTGGGCGCCCCTGAGCGCCGGCGCCGAGTGGATCCGTGACATGCTGCGCGAGGCGGACGGCCGCACGGTGCGGGCGGTGCTGTCCAGCGCTCAGGAAGAGGGCGGCGCCGACCTGGCCCTGGTCCCTTGGGGCGCCGCACACGTGCCGGCAGAGGCGAATCAGCCGTCCACGGCCGCGGAGACGGTGGACGGGGAAGAGGACGCCGAGGGAACGGCAGCGATGGACGTCGAAGAGGAGAGGGAACATCATCAGGCCCAGGCGGTCGCGGCCGGCTGCGGTGAGGGGTACCTGTGCCGGTGGCCGCAGCACTGCTTGGCGCCGCCTCCGTTGCCGGCGGTTCGCCAGGCGACCCCGGCTGTGTGGTCGTGGTGAACCGCGCGTGGCTGGACGACTACGACCGATGGAATTGATATGTTCCTCTTTGCCGATGCGTGTCGCGTCGATTTGTGTTTGTGATGTCCAGTTCGTTGAAATCAGAGCAAGATCATCTCTTTTCTGACGGAAAGACCTTCCTGCCCAGCTTCATTAAAATTCAAATAATGCTAAGAATAAAATCTGGAACAGGTGGTGCCTCCACCATTCAAATCGTGTTGACACTATCCACTACTCGCTAGCTCATAAGTACTTCCTCCGTCTGAATTTATTAGGCCCAACGACGAAAACTCCAGCAGGAAGGCACAACAATTACTTCCTTTAATATTTCCGTGCTTAGTGTCCGATTAGGATAGTCATAGTGGAGAGATTAGGCTAGTCATAGTGGAGATTAGGCTAATCATAGTGGTAGTAGTAATTTAGAGTAGTAAGAGATGCATGTTATTATACTAGTCACAATGGGTCGTAACTTAGACTAGTAATATGTATATGTTACTAGTCTATTGGCGTAATGTAACATTTTATTTATTAGGTTACTAGCAAAAGAGCCCGTACGTTGCAACGGGACGGGACAGAAAAACACACACGCTCTTAACCCAATAACCACGACTTGAGCCCTGATACGTAGACGTTCTTTATTTTAAAATTGCATCACATTTGTGTTCCCGGCTGTGGTCTCAATGCTCACACGGTCTCAATGCTCACACAACGAAAACACATTTGAATGTGGTCAATCCTAAGGGGTCTCTCTCTCACACATACACACAAACACACACAGACACACACGTGCGCGCTCGCACGCACACAATCACTGAGAATAATATGAGAAAAATGTTGTTTTTTCCCGTGAGGTTTTTCAGAGTTGTTCATGCGTGGTTATCAATGTTTTTTCCCCTCTCAATCTGGTTTTAATGTGTTTTTATTTGCAATTTGGATCGCCGCCAGTGCGGAAAAAAAACCCAGACCATGCACTATAGATTATGTTTACATCCAAATTAATAGTTTAGAAATATTTAATAGCTAAAAGTAACAACATATTTGGATTCTACACATTTTTTTAATCAAATTTCATATATAATATGTTAAAATCGGAGTTATGATTTAAAAGACATGGATAATTTTGTTTTAGATAAACTGCGGATTGATTAACCGAAAGGTCAGGGGGTTTTCTGTTAAAACACAAAAAAACGATTCGTATGACTTAAATATGTACGGCGGGTTGATTACCTAAAATCTCAGGGGGTTTCTGAGAAAACTAAAAAAACGGTTCGGTATGACTTAAAGATGGACTATGGGTTGATTTCAACAAACTGCAGGGACTTTTTTGCAAATAAGGGTGACGGACGACAGAAACCCACCGTGCTTTATTATTAGGTAAAGATAAACTCATCTTGTTTTGGTATGTGTGATGTTACAGTAATTAGTTATGTTACCACATGCTTCTATTCCCTCGTTAATTGCTCGCCATCATCTGTTTTGCCTAGAGATACATGATGTTACCACCTATAATACTGTGGTATGGGTAGTAACTTAGACTAGTAACATATGCACGTTATTAGTCTATAAGTTACAATTAATAGTAAATAAGTGTAGTGTCATGCAAGGTTTCATTTATTATATTCTAGACTCATTTTGCATTGGGTGCGTTATGTTACGGTAATATATTATGTTACCACAAACATCTCTCTTCTTATTAACTTCATGCCACATAAGCATATATGTCTTGGGGTGCGTTATGTTACTATCTAAGTTACTCCCGCTATGGCTAGCCTTAAGGCTGGTCATAGTGGGGAGTAACTTAGACTAGTAACATACATATGTTACTAGTCCATGTTACTATCTTCATAGTGGGAAGTGTCAAAGGTGTAGTAACATATATGTCTTCATTTATTGCTTTGTAGACTCATTTTGCATTGGGAACCACTATGTGATGGTAACATATTATGTTACTCTATTTGTCTCTCTCCTCTTTAATTACATGACACATCATCTTTTTTGTTTATGTGACATCTATGTTACTACTTATGTTACTCTCACTATGACTAGCCTAATCTATGTTACTAGCTTCATACTCCCTTCGTTCCACAATGTAGTGCACCCAACTTCATAACCACTGTGTTAATTCTACATTTATCTAAGAGTAAATATAGATCTTATAATTTCAAGCAAAGGGAGGATAAAGAAGCGAACATTTACAGAGATGCTACATAATCAAACAGCAATGAGTGTAAGTATGCTGACAAAGGGCAAGAGGTACTCACAAGAGCAATGCAGTGCCCAGTATTGTTGTGAGATCCTATGATCCTTTGAGCAAGGAGATTCATCTGAAATTAGTTTTCATACAAGAGAGAAGGTAAGGCACATGCAGAAATTTAGGAGTTCAAATTTTGAATTGATATCATAGACAGTACCTGACGCTGGGCTCTCAGCAGTTCTAATAGGGGTTTGGCCAGTGGAGTAGGGGTAAAGTGTGGTAAAGTTGGGTCTGTGTTTTTTGTGGCTGCTGATATATCTGATTTAACAGGTATCACTACCTTTTCCAAATACCTAGTTTTTACTCCTTCAGGATCTGCACTCACCCTCTTCCTTTTGGACATCTATTACTAAAGAACAACATTTGACTGAAAAAATATAGTATGACGACACATGAAATAGGTACAGATAATGGATAGGTATGTCATATACTCATATATGATGCTTAAACTAAGCAGATGGTGATGTAACAAAGTAGAAGTAATACAAGAGGTCAGATGCAAAATATGTGCGACCAATACAACCTTGCCAAGTTAGAGCAAGCACCTTGATGGGTGAATAAGATAGGCCATCCTCCACCATGCCAAGTTTGTTAGCCAGTGGATTGTTCCGCAATATTCCTCTCGTACGCCCATTCTCATATTCATTTTGATAATGTTCAATACCTGACATGCATGAAAACATAAAAACAAGTTAGATTATCTTTGTAATGCAGAAGTGATTCTAATCCAATACTGCCTCCCTGTAAACCCCTTTGTGCTATCTCTACAATTCTTCTAAGAGATTCCATGCATGCTGTAATTTGGTGTGTGCATTAATATAATATGGCCTACTACTCAAAATATGAGAGCTCCAGAGGTGATGATACTTCGCAGATGACAGCTTCAACATATAGTAAAGAAGAACAAGTCAACCTGACCTAACAGATTCAAAATATACTAAGGGAGAACAACTCAACTTGACCAGTCGACCATGAATGCCTCTATTACTCTTCCCAACAAGGAACGTACTTATTAAAGAAGAGAAGAGGATCGTCTTAAAGAAGAGGAAAAGAGCAAGCAGATTGAAGATATTACAAGTCTTTCTATACAATGTTTGTTGCCCACCCATGGTGAATCAGAGCATACAGAGAAATACTATTCCTTCCAGTCTCTCCATATGTGGCTCATATGCATTTCGAAACTAAAGTAGGAATATTTAGCTGACCAATTAAACATCTCTCAGTTTTACTAATATCAACATAATATGAGATTTGAATTTCACTAGTGCAGGATGCTGCTAACGCGACACTACGATCAGAAACCCTTCGAGAAACTGTGTGCGATGCAATAATCGCAAACGATGGTGTCAGAGAACCGTCAAAAATGTCCAAAACGTTTGCGATGACGGATGCATCAAACACAGTTCAGATTTTAGTTGTGTGTGCGATGCAGGGCATATGGTTCGGTTCAATTAACAGTTTGCGATGGGGAGTAACAAACGAAACGAGCAGCAAGATGAAGGCGTGTGTGATATACAGCATACGGTTCACTAGGATGAACTATTTGTGATTGGGCAACACAAAAGAAACGGTCGTCCAGAACCAGGTGTGTGCGATATACAGCATGCGGTTCACTCGGATGAACTGTTTGTGTTGAGACAAGAGAACATAAACGGCTCAATATAACAAGATGTGTGTGATACGCGGCAAACAGGTCTGTAATCAGAAATGTGTGCGAAGACCGATAATAATACAAACGATTGCTTCTAATAAGACGTATGTGATATGCTCTGTCTACACAACATGTATTGTCCATTGGGGGACGGGCGGTCATCCGGATACGCCATAAGGATGCGAAGAGGCATCCTACATCAGTAAGGACTAGTTGTTCCACTAGTAGTTCATCTAAAAGAACTCTCAAGTTAAGTGTGTTCAGGCTAGAGCAGCCATGGGATGGGTGACTGGATGGGAAGTTGTGTTGATGTTAAATTAGCTGATAGGATGGGTCATTTTGATCATCAAAATGACCGAAATGCCCCATTCCCTCAGCTAATTTAACCTCGTGGTCCTTGTTTTTTATTTTTATTTTACTTTTTAACATATGTTAAAGAAGGTTTACAGCATTACTTTTTGACAATGTGTATATGTGGCATACAATTGATCCACCCGACTTGTTTGTGATGGAATAAGCCGTGTGTGTTGTGGGCAAACGCTTGCTAGTCTACAACCATTTGCGATTGATGAATTCATCACCGACGAGTTCCCTAGTGTGGTCCGTGTTCATCTCATCATGTGTACATGTCCTTTCGTCCTTCTCTCGCACATCTTGTCACCCTGCTGCCGCAGACGTTCGAGCGCAAGCTTGAGCAGCGCGCGGGGGCATTCTTTTGGCTAAACGGTGCCGAGCTCGTTCCTGCGCAACCGTGCAGGTTCCTGCGCAAGCTTCCCGCCCAACTCGGTGAAATCCCCCAAAATCCCAATGCTTATCAGCCTACTATATAAGCCCTCACGACCGACGAGTCATGCGTCACATTTTCCCCTCCCTCCCTGTAGCTTATCTCGTCTGCTTCTCCCAAAATCGGCAATAGCACTGGACCGTCATCATCGCTCAACCACTCCACCGTCATCAGAGGTCAGGTCCAGGTGGGAGGCTACACCGTGCCGGCGGTGCAGTCCCCGACGTAGTATAGTGCGCACGACATCCAAATTGGGTGTGCGTGGAACACGCACCACACGCTCGACCGCTAGTGCCCGTCAGCAGCTATTGCCGGCCGCCGTTGCCGCCACACCTTCGTCGAAATCCAGGGCCAGCACCCGCTCCGCCACCGTGGCCATCACCCCACTGCCGACCACCGTGGCCATCACCCCCTCCACCACCGCAGCCAGAAGGCGTGAGGTGGTGGTCGTGGCCGGCACCCCATCATCGTCCACCATGGCCGCTAGCCCACCGTCGACCGCTGGGATCACCACCCGCTCCGCCACCGCCGCCTGCAGGAGGGAGGCAGAGGTGAAGGCCCGCACGTGCGGCAGCGACCTTGCGCGCTACATCGAGTTCCTGCGGGAGCAGGAGGAGCGCCTTACCAAGCATGCAAAGAGCCTTACCGCCGCCGTGGCCATGGCACACGCTGACGGAGAGACGAGGAATCAGGAGATCTATGAGGAGAGCCACCGCTTCGAGAGGGGTCGCCTGGAGCGGTAGAGGGCGTTCGAGGTGAGCGCGGCTGAAGGTGCAGCAGCGACAGGCACTGTGTTGAAGTTGTCCAGTTCGTCGGTAGCCTCCTCCTCCTCCTCTTCCTCTTACTGAGCACGCTCAACAGAGGAGAGGCTATCGGAAGTAGTACAAAGCCCCTCCCTAGTAGTATTTAGGGGCTATTTTGTTCAGTTCATCTGACTATAGATGTGGTGAAACTGTACAACATACTTAAAATTAGCTAGTATATATAGTTGAACTAGCTATTTCAGTACGTAGTTGGCAACAATTGGGGAAAATTTTGGTCGGTCCAGCTATAAAGTTGAACTGTTTGTATAAATTAAGCATGACTGCTTAATCTATGAATGAAATCTATGCTTAATTACTGAATCTTAGTTGCAAAAATTAGATAGTGCTAGTGATTTTTAGCTGCATATTTTGACAAATCGCAGTGTTACAAGGATTGACAAATGGCAATGTTACTAGATCAACAAATGTCAATCTTTCCAGTTTGACAAATGTCAATATATCCAATATGACAAATGCAAATCTTACCAAATTGTCTGTACGTGGTTGCACACGGGTCATCCGAAAAAAACCGTTTGCATTGAAGGGAGGTAGAAATCCTGCTTGCCAAATTTTCTCTTGGCTTAGCGCCGAAGTCTCGCTTTGCATACCTTATTCAATCTGAACCGTTTGCGTTGAAGAGATGCACAAATCCTGCGCAGCGAGTTTTCCCTTGGCTTACCGTGAAAGACCACAGCTCTCACTTTGCATACATGTGTTCTATCTAAAACGTTTGCGATGAAGAGCTGAACAAATCCTGCTCGGCAGATTTTCCCTTGGCATACATGGGAAGATGTCAGTGTACATACGGGTGTTCTATCTAAAATGTTTGCGATGTTAGAGTGGCATCTAGTTGTTTCAAAATGCCTTTGTTGACTATTATCGGGTGCGCTTTCTCTCAAATTGGACACGAAAATTACCACAACATGTCGGGTGCCATTCCATGATAGCATGCCAAGTTTCATGAATTTCAGACGAGTTTTGGATTTATTAGAATTTAAAACAAAGTATCTCAATGTTTTGCCGGTAGTCAATAGTGCTGGTGTTTGAAATTCATTCCCATTTCTTGCATGGGACCTAAGCATGCACTCAAGGACACAGATTTTATTTTTCAACCAATTTATATGCACTGGAGCTTGTGCATGTAGTTCAAATTTGAATTATGCACATAAAATGCCTAGAAAACCCAGTTAATATATAAAATGTCTAAATGAACCCCGAAAAATTACAAAATTGAACACAACACTCCTGTTGTTCTATGTTGACACTAGAAATTTTTTGAAAGCAATAACAGGCAACGAGTATCGTTTCGTCCCCAAAGGTGGTACCTTCCCTACCGAAACAATCAAGCTTGTTGTGAGAAGCTCTGGTTTGTGAGAAGCTTATAACCAAACCTACTCCAAATGGGACAAAAAAATTACCATGGCATGTCGGGTGCCATTCCATGATAGCATGCCAGGTTTCATGAATTCCAGACGAGTTTTGCATTTACTAGAATTTAAAAACCAGGTATCTCAATGTTTGCGGCCGAGTGACGGTGGCAGGGTGTTTGACATTCATTCCCATTTCTTGCATGGGACCTAAGCATGCAACCAAGGACACATATTTGAATTTTCAACCAATTTATATGCATTAGAGCATGTGCATGTAGTTCAAATTTGAATTATGCACATAAATGCATTAAAAACTCAATTAATGCATAAGAAATGTGCTAACGAACCCCAAAAATTCCGAAATTTAACACAACACTCATGTTGTTCTATGTTGCACTAGAGAAAAAAAATTAAATCAAGAAGAGGCAATGACTATCATTTCGTCCAGAAAGGTGAAACGTTCCCTACCGAAATCATCAGGCTTGTTGTGAAAAGCTCTGGTTTGTGAGAAGTTTATACCCAAACCTACCCCAAATGGGACAAAAAATTTATGACCGCATGTTGATGCCGCTCCATGATAGCATGCCATGTTTCATGAATTACAGACGAGTTTTGGATTTACTAAAATTTAAAAATCAGGTATCTCGGTGTTTGTGGCCGAGTGACGGTGGCAGGGTGTTTGACATTCATTCTCATTTATTGCATGGGACCTAAGCATGCAACCAAGGAGACAGATTTGAATTTTCAACCAATTTATATCCATTAGAGCATGTGCATGTAGTTAAAATTTGAATTATGCACATAAATGCATTGAAAGGTCAATTAATGCATAAAAATGTCCTAACGAACCCCAAAAAATTTCAAAATTTAACACAACACTCCTATTGTTCTATATGTTGACACTAGAGCAAAAATTGAAATCAAGAAGAGGCAACAGATATCGTTTTTTCCAGAAAGGTGAAACGTTCCCTACCATAACCATGAGGCTTGTTGCGAGAAGCTTATACCCCAACCTGCCCCAAATGGGACAATAAGTTTACCACTACATGTTGCTGCAATTCCATGATAACATGTCAAGTTTCATGAATTTCAGACGAGTTTTCGATTTACTAGAATTTTAAAACCATGTATCTCAATGTTAGTGGCCGAGCGACAATGGCAAAGGTGTTTGACATTCATTCGCATTTCTTGCATGGCACCTAAGGTTGCAACCAAGGACACACATTTGATTTTTCAATCCGTTTATATGGATTGGAGCATGTGCATGTAGTTCAAATTTGAATTATGCACATGAATGCATAGAAAACTCAGTTAACGTATAAAAATGTCCATGCGAACTGTTGGAAATATGCCCTAGAGGCAATAATAAATTAGTTATTATTATATTTCCTTGTTCACGATAATCGTTTATTATCCATGCTATAATTGTATTGATAGGAAACTCAGATACATGTGTGGGTACATAGAAAACACCATGTCCCTAGTAAGCCTCTAGTTGACTAGCTCGTTGATCAATAGATGGTTACGGTTTCCTAACCATGGACGTTGGATGTCGTTGATAACGGGATCACATCATTAGAGAATGATGTGATGGACAAGACCCAATCCTAAGCCTAGCACAAAGATCGTAGTTCGTATGCTAAAGCTTTTTCTAATGTCAAGTATCATTTCCTTAGACCATGAGATTGTGCAACTCCCGGATACCGTAGGAATGCTTTGGGTGTACCAAACGTCACAACGTAACTGGGTGGCTATAAAGGTGCACTATAGGTATCTCCAAAAGTGTCTGTTGGGTTGGCACGAATCGAGACTGGGATTTGTCTCTCCGGTTAACGGTGAGGTATCTCTGGGCCCACTCGGTAGGACATCATCATAATGTGCACAATGTGACCAAGGGGTTGATCACGGGATGATGTGTTACGGAAACGAGTAAAGAGACTTGCCGGTAACGAGATTGAACAAGGTATCGGTATACCGACGATCGAATCTCGGGCAAGTACAATACCGCTAGACAAAGGGAATTGTATACGGGATTGATTGAGTCCTTGACATCGTGATTCATCCGATGAGATCATCGCGGAACATGTGGGAGCCAACATGGGTATCCAGATCCCGCTGTTGGTTATTGACCGGAGAACGTCTCGGTCATGTCTGCATGGTTCCCGAACCCGTAGGGTCTACACACTTAAGGTTCGATGACGCTAGGGTTATAAAGGAATTTTGTATGTGGTTACCGAATGTTGTTCGGAGTCCCGGATGAGATCCCGGACGTCACGAGGAGTTCCGGAATGGTCTGGAGGTAAAGATTTATATATGGAAAGTTGTTGTTCGGGTTCCGGGAAAAGTTCGGGTTTTTTCGGTATTGTACCGAGAAGCTTCCAGAAGGTTCCGGAGGATTCCGGAGGGGTTCGGAGGTCCGAAAATTGTTCCACCATGTCCAATACAGTAGCATGGGCTGTAGGGGGCGCCCTAGCCTTAATGGGCCAGGGGCACCAGCCCCCCCAAGGCCCGTGCGCATGGGAAGGGGAAAACCCTAAAGGGGGAGGCCTCCACTTGACTTGGGAGGCACTCCTCCCCCCTTGGCCGCTTCCCCCAACCCTAGATGGGATCTAAGGGGGCCGGCCTCCTCTTCCCCCCACCTATAAATAGTGGAGGGGTGGGAGGGCAGCCACAACACAAGTTCTGGCGCAGCCCTCCCCCTCTCCCAAGTACTCCTCCTCTCCCGCGGTGCTTGGCGAAGCCCTGCAGGATTGCCACGCTCCTCCACCACCACCACGCCGTTGTGCTTCTGCTGGATGGAGTCTTCCTCAACCTCTCCCTCTCTCCTTGCTGGATCAAGGCGTGGGAGACGTCACCGGGCTGTACGTGTGTTGAACGTGGAGGTGCCGTCCGTTCGGCACTAGGATCTCCGGTGATTTGGATCACGACGAGTACGACTTCTTCAACCCTGTTCTCTTGAACGCTTTCGCTTAGCGATCTACAAGGGTATGTAGATGCACTCTCCTTCCCCTCGTTGCTGGTTTCTCCATAGATAGATCTTGGTGTCACGTAGGAAAATTTTGAATTTCTGCTATGTTCCCCAACATGAACCCCGTAATATCCCAAAAAATTGCAAACACTCATGTTGTTCTATATTGACACGAGAAATTTTTTTGAAAGTAAGAAGATGCAACAAATATCATTTCATCCCCTAAGGTGGCACGCTCCCTACCAAAACCATCACGCTTGTTTTGAGAGAAGTTCTGGTTTGCGAGCAGATTATACCATAACCTGGCCCACATGGGACAATATTTTTTTACCCCAGCATCTTGATGTCATTCCATAATAGCATGCCAAGGTTCATGAATTTCAGACGAGTTTTGTATTTACTAGAATTAAAAAAGCAAGCACCTCAACGTTCGCTGGAGAGCCACGGTGTCGTGGTGTTTGAAATTCACATTTCTTGAATGGGACGTAAGCATCAACCCATGGACACATATATCATTTTACAACCCATTTTGGTGCACCCGAGCATGTGCATGTGGTTTAATTTTGAATTGTGCACCTGAAATGCCTAGAAAACCAAGTTACCATATAAAAATGTCAAAACAAACCTTGAATAATTCCAAATTTTTTGATGACACACCTATAGTTGCATGTTCACTACAGATAGAAGTTCTAGCAATTCAAACACCATCCTTTGCAGCTGTGACCCCATTATGTAATTCAAATCAAGATGAAAAATCAAGTAGATCCCACACAGTTTATTATCACCAACCGTGTGAGATGCAATACAAAATATCCTGGAGCACCGTTGGTGTATAGTACGCCTATGGCTTACGCAAGAAGGTTCGTCGGCTACAGTCCACAACCGGTGTGTCAAGCACACTAGCCCGCTCCCCAAATATCATTTCACTGTTCAATCATCGCCGGTGAAAGATGGGGACGTGGACCCGCATCTCGAGGGCAATGTTTGATGACACTTGGGCCGCCAGTTTTTTCGCTGAAGCAATTCCAAATTTTTGGCTTCCGCGGAAATATCTACCCCCCCCCCCCGCCCCCTCCCCCTTACCAAAAGCCACATTTCCCCTGTTTCCGCCTTCCTTTCCAAGTTGAAACCTTCACTCCTTGCTTGTAGCGCCGCCCCCCTCACCAGCGACCCTCCTTCAAGCTGCTCGGCCTCGCCTATCCAGGTAGGTAATCCACACCCGACCCCCATCCTCCTCCTCCTTCCACATCCCACATGCCCCGACCGCCAGCGCGAGCGCGACACCTTCCACCCAAATCACCGACCCCTCCACCAAATAAGCGCCGCCCTAAGCCATGGTGCATGCAGTATAGCCAGGGTCTCAAGGAGCATTTGGCAGCAGAGAAGCAAATCGTGGCCACACGCGCGGATGAGGTCGCGATGGCTTCCATTCGTGCCGACCCCCAGATCTTGGAGGAGCACCTTGCCATTTGCTAGCTATGCTGGTTAAGCATGCTCGGTTTACCCGTTGCGTGTGCCACTCCTGCCTTTCTTTAACAAATTGCTCTAGTGTATATGTTCTATATCTCGTGCAATGTGGTGCTCACTTATTAACTGTTTGGTTAATTAGTTGTCGTGTTCAGTTAACTGTTTGGTTCAATTCTGCAAATGTGATGTTCAATTATTCATGGTGCAATTTTGTATTGTCTTCCATGTGAGAAATAAATCGAATTTTTCTTTACAAAATACATGAGAAACAAATCCAATTGCTATATTTCCAAGTTGCCAAGCATGCTTGGTTTTGGTTAACTGTTTGATCTTCTAGTATGTTATAAATTGTGCAATGTGGTGCTCAGTTAATGTTTGGTTCATTTGTTGTGGTGTTTAGTTAAATATTTGGTTCCATTCTGCAATGCGATGTTCAATTGTTGTGGGTTCATTCTGTTATTGTATACTGATACGTCTCCAACGTATCTATAATTTTTGATTTTTCCATGCTATTATATTACCCGTTTTGGATGTTTATGGGCTTTACTTTACACTTTTATATCATTTTTGGGACTAACCTACTAACCGGAGGCCCGGCCCGAATTGCTGTTTTTTTGCCTATTTCAGTGTTTCGAAGAAAAGGAATATCAAACGGAGTCCAAACGTAATGAAACCTTCGGAAGCGATCTTTTTGGAACAAACGTGACCTAGGGGACCTGGAGTGCAAGTCAAGAAACAAGCGAGGCGGCCACGAGGGTGGAGGGCGCGCCCCCTGTCTCGTGGGCCCCTCGAGCGTCCACTGATACGTCCATTTTGCATCATGCTTTTATGTCAATATTTATTGCATTATGGGCTATTATTTCACGTTATGTCACAATACTTATGGCTATTCTCTCTTATTTTACAAGGTTTACATGAAGAGGGAGAATGCCGACAGCTGGAATTCTGCGCTGGAAAAGGAGCAAATATTGAAGGACTATTCTTCTCAACTCCAAAAGTCCTGAAACTCCACGGAATACCTTATAATAAATAAAGAAAAATCGTCGCCAAAGATGAAGGCCAGGGGGCCCACACCCTGCTCACGAGGGTGTGGGGCGCCCCCCCTAGGCGCGCCCCCCTACCTCGTGGGGCCCCTGGTGGCTCTCCGACGCCCATCTTCTCCTATATGAAGTCTTTCGATGAGAAAAAAATCAGAGAGAACCTTTCGGGACGAGACTCCGCCGCCACGAGGCGGAACCTTGGCGGAACCAATCTAGGGCTCTGGCGAAGCTTTTCTGCCGGGGACACTTCCCTCCGGGAGGGGGAAATCATCACCATCGTCATCACCAACGCTCCTCTCATCGGGAGAGGGCAATCTCCATCAACATCTTCACCAGCACCATCTCATCTCCAAACCCTAGTTCATCTCTTGTATCCAATTCTTGTCTCCAAGTCCGGGATTGGTGCTAGTAGTTTGCTAGTAGTGTTGATTACTCTTTGTAGTTGATGCTAGTTGGTTTATTTGGTGGAAGATCATATGTTCAGATCCTATATGCACATTATTACCCCTCTGATTATGAACATGAATATGCTTTGTGAGTAGTTACGTTTGTTCCTGAGGACAAGGGAGAAGTCTTGCTATTAGTAGTCATGTGAATTTGGTATTCGTTCGATATTTTGATAAGATGTATGTTGTCTAACCTCTAGTGGTGTTATGTGAACATCGACTACATAACACTTCACCATTATTTGGGCCTAGAGGAAGGCATTGGGAAGTAATAAGTAGATGATGGGTTGCTAGAGTGACAGAAGCTTAAACCCTAGTTTATGCGTTGCTTCGTAAGGGGCTGATTTGGATCCACATGTTTCATGCTATGGTTAGGTTTACCTTAATACTTTTGTTGTAGTTGCGGATGCTTGCAATAGAGGTTAATCATAAGTGGGATGCTTGTCCAAGTAAGGGCAGTACCCAAGCACCGGTCCACCCACATATCAAATTATCAAAGTACCGAACGCGAATCATATGAGCGTGATGAAAACTAGCTTGACGATATTCCCATGTGTCCTCGGGAGCGCTTTTCCTATTATAAGAGTTTGTCCAGGCTTGTCCTTTGCTACAAAAAGGATTGGGCCACCTTGCTGCACTTTATTTACTTTTGTTACTTGTTGCTCGTTACAATTTATCTTATCACAAAACTATCTGTTACCACTTATTTCAGTACTTGCAGAGAATACCTTGCTGAAAACCGCTTATCATTTCCTTCTGCTCCTCGTTGGGTTCGACACTCTTACTTATCGAAAGGACTACGATAGATCCCCTATACTTGTGGGTCATCAAGACTCTTTTCTGGCGCCTTGCCGGGGAGTGAAGCGCCTTTGGTAGGTGGAATTTGGTAAGGAAAAATTTATTTAGTGTGCTGAAATTTTCTGTCACTTGTTACTATGGAAAGTAATTGTTTGAGGGGCTTGTTCGGGGTATCTTCACCCCGTCCGGTTGAGCCAAGAGTTGCTCCTCAACCCACTGAACCTACTGAATCTATTGAAGATGAAACTGCTTTTCAGATTCCTTCGGGTATGATGGAAAAACTGCTAGCTAACACTTTCGCAGGAGATGGAACAAAGCATCCTGACGAACATCTACGCTTTGTGGATGATATTTGTGGACTATTTAAGCTTGCAGGTATACCCGATGATGTTGTTAAGAAGAAGGCTTTCCCTTTATCTTTGGAGGGAGACGCATTGACATGGTATAGGCTATGTGATGATACGAGATCATGGAACTATAAAAGAGTGAAATTGGAATTTCATCAAAAGTATTACCCTATGCATCTTGTTCATCGTGATCGCAATTATATATATAATTTTTGGCCTCGCGAAGGAGAAAGCATCGCTCAAGCTTGGGGGAGGCTTAAATCAATGTTATATTCATGCCCCAATCATGAGCTCTCAAAATTGACAATTCTCCAGAATTTTTATGCTCGGCTTTCTGATAACAATCGCACCATGCTCGATACTTCTTGTGCTGGCTCTTTTATGATGAAGTCTATTGAATTTGGATGGAATCTATTGGATAGAATTAAACGCAACTCTGAAGATTGGGACCTCGACGAAGGTAAGGAGTCAGGTATGACACCCAAGTTTGATTGTGTTAAATCTTTTATGGATACCGATGTTTTCCGTAAGTTTAGCACTAAATATGGACTTGACTCTGAGATAGTAGCTTCTTTCTGTGAATCTTTTGCTACTTATGTTGATCTCCCCAAGGAGAAGTGGTTTAAATATCATCCTCCCATAGAAGTAAAAGTAGCTGCACCTATTAAAGTTGAAGAAAAGATTGTCACTTACAATGATCCTATTGTTCCTACTTCTTATGTTGAGAAACCCCCTTTCCCTGTTAGAATGAAGGATCATGCTAAAGCTTCAACTGTTGTTCGTAAAAGCAATATTAGGACTTATACACCTCCTGAGCAAGTCAAAGTAGAACCCAATATTGCTATTGTTAAAGATCTCTTGTCGGATAATATTGATGGGCATGTTATTCAATTCACTGGTGAAACTGCTAGAATTGCTAAACCCTGTGATAGAGATAAACATAGACCTGTGGTAGGCGTGCCTGTTATTTCTGTTAAAATAGGAGATCATTGTTATCATGGCTTATGTGATATGGGTGCTAGTGCTAGTGTTATACCATTGACTTATACAAAGAAATTATGCATGAGATTGCACCTGCTGAGTTAGAAGAAATTGATGTTACAATTAAACTTGCAAATAGAGATACTATATCTCCAATGGGAATTGTTAGAGATGTTGAAGTCTTGTGTGGGAAAACCAAATATCCCGCTGATTTTCTTGTTCTTGGTTCTCCACAAGATAGCTTTTGTCCCATTATATTTGGTAGACCCTTCTTGAGTACTGTTAATGCTAGGATAGACTACGAAAAGAATGTTGTTACTATTGGCTTGGATGATATGGTTCATGAGTTTAATTTCTCTAAATTTAGTAAACAACATCGTGAGGAAGAATTGCCTAGTAAGGATGAAATTATTGGTCTTGCCTCTATTGCTGTACCTCCTAGTGATCCTTTAGAACAGTGTTTGCTAGATCATGAAAATGATATGTTTATGAATGAAAGAAGGGAAATAGATGAAATATTCTTTAAACAAGAACCTATTCTGCAACACAATTTACCTGTTGAAATCCTAGGGGATCCCCCTCCACCCAAGGGTGATCCCGTGTTTGAGCTTAAACCGTTGCCGGATAATCTTAAATATGCTTATCTTGATGAAAAGAAAATATATCCTGTTATTATTAGCGCTAACCTTTCAGAGCATGAAGAAGAAAGATTATTGAAAACTCTGAAGAAGCACCGTGCTGCTATTGGATATACTCTGGATGATCTTAAGGGCATTAGTCCCACTCTATGTCAACATAAAATAAATTTGGAAGCTGATGCCAAACCAGTTTGTGATCCTCAACGACGTTTGAATCCTAAAATGAAAGAAGTGGTAAGAAAAGAAATACTCAAGCTTCTGGAGGCAGGTATAATTTATCCCGTTGCTGATAGTCAGTGGGTAAGTCCTGTTCATTGTGTCCCTAAGAAGGGAGGTATTACTGTTGTCCCTAATGATAAAGATGAATTGATCCCTAAAAGAATTATCACAGGTTATAGGATGGTAATTGATTTCCGTAAGTTAAATAAAGCTACTAAGAAAGATCATTACCCCTTACCTTTTATTGATCAAATGCTAGAAAGACTATGCAAACATACACATTATTGCTTTCTAGATGGTTATTCTGGTTTCTCTCAAATACCTGTGTCAGCTAAAGATCAATCAAAGACTACTTTTACATGCCCTTTTGGTACTTTTGCTTATAGACGTATGCCTTTTGGTTTATGTAATGCACCTTCTACCTTTCAAAGATGCATGATGGCTATATTCTCTGACTTTTGCGAAAAGATTTGTGAGGTTTTCATGGATGACTTTTCCGTCTATGGTTCCTCTTTTGATGATTGCTTAAGCAATCTTGATCGAGTTTTGCAGAGATGTGAAGAAACTAATCTTGTCTTGAATTGGGAAAAGTGCCACTTTATGGTTAATGAAGGTATTGTCTTGGGGCACAAAGTTTCTGAAAGAGGTATTGAAGTTGATAAAGCCAAGGTTGATGCTATTGAAAAGATGCCATGTCCAAAGGACATCAAAGGTATAAGAAGTTTCCTTGGTCACGCCGGATTTTATAGGAGGTTCATTAAGGACTTCTCAAAAATCTCTCGGCCTCTGACTAATTTATTACAAAAAGATGTACCATTTGTCTTTGATGATGATTGTGTAGAAGCATTTGAAATACTTAAGAAAGCACTAGTCTCTGCACCTGTTGTTCAGCCACCTGATTGGAATTTACCCTTTGAAATTATGTGTGATGCTAGTGATTATGCTGTAGGTGCTGTTCTAGGGCAGAGAGTTGATAAGAAATTAAATGTTATCCATTATGCTAGTAAGACTCTAGATAGTGCTCAAAGAAATTATGCTACTACCGAAAAGGAATTTTTAGTAGTGGTGTTTGCTTGTGATAAGTTTAGACCTTATATTGTTGATTCCAAAGTTACTATTCACACTGATCATGCTGCTATTAAATATCTTATGGAAAAGAAGGATGCAAAACCTAGACTTATTAGATGGGTTCTCCTGCTTCAAGAATTTGATTTGCATATTGTTGATAGAAAGGGAGCTGAGAACCCCGTTGCAGATAACTTGTCTAGGCTAGAGAATGTTCTTGATGACCCACTACCTATTAATGATAGCTTTCCTGATGAGCAATTAAATGTCATAAGTACTTCTCGTAGCACTCCATGGTATGCTGATTATGCTAATTATATTGTTGCTAAATTTATACCGCCTAGCTTCACATACCAACAAAAGAAAAAGTTTTTCTATGACTTGCGACATTACTTTTGGGATGACCCACATCTTTATAAAGAAGGAGTAGATGGTGTTATTAGACGTTGTGTACCTGAGCATGAACAGGAACAGATCCTACGCAAGTGTCACTCCGAAGCTTATGGAGGACATCACGCTGGAGATAGAACTGCACATAAGGTATTGCAATCCGGTTTTTATTGGCCTACTCTCTTCAAGGATGCCCGTAAGTTTGTTTTGTCTTGCGATGAATGTCAAAGAATTGGTAATATCAGTAGACGTCAAGAAATGCCTATGAATTATTCACTTGTTATTGAGCCATTTGATGTTTGGGGCTTTGATTATATGGGACCTTTTCCTGCCTCTAATGGTTACACTCATATTCTAGTTGCTGTTGATTACGTTACTAAGTGGGTAGAAGCTATTCCAACTAGTAGTGCTGATCACAACACTTCTATTAAAATGCTTAAGGAAGTTATTTTTCCGAGGTTTGGAGTCCCTAGATACTTAATGACTGATGGTGGTTCACACTTTATTCATGGTGCTTTCCGTAAGATGCTTGCTAAATATGACGTTAATCATAGGATTCATCTCCTTATCACCCTCAGTCTAGTGGTCAAGTAGAATTGAGCAATAGGGAGCTCAAATTAATTTTGCAAAAGACTGTTAATAGGTCTAGAAAGAATTGGTCCAAGAAACTTGATGATGCATTATGGGCCTATAGAACTGCATATAAAATCCTATGGGTATGTCTCCGTACAAAATGGTCTATGGAAAAGCTTGTCATTTACCTCTCGAACTAGAACATAAGGCATATTGGGCTATTAAAGAGCTCAACTATGATTTCAAACTTGCCGGTGAGAAGAGGTTATTTGATATTAGCTCACTTGATGAATGGAGAGCCCAAGCTTATGAAAATGCCAAGTTGTTTAAAGAAAAAGTTAAAAGATGGCATGACAAAAGGATACAAAAGCGTGAGTTTAATGTAGGTGATTATGTATTGCTATACAACTCTTGTTTAAGATTTTTTGCAGGAAAACTTCTCTCTAAATGGGAAGGTCCCTACGTTATCGAGGAGGTCTATCGTTCCGGTGCCATAAAAATCAACAACCTTGCAGGCACAAATCTGAAGGTGGTAAACGGTCAAAGGATCAAACACTATATCTCAGGTAATCCTATAAATGTTGAAACTAATATTATTGAAACTGTGACCCCGGAGGAGTACAGAAAAGACACTTTCCAAAACGTTCCAGACTCTGAAAAGGAATAGGTATGTGGTACGGTAAGTAAACCGACTCCAAAACAAATTTTAAGGCAATATTTCTCCGTTTTGGAATATTTAGAAAAATAGAAAAATAAGTAGCAGTCCGGGGAGGACACGAGGCCTCCACCAGGGTGGAGGGCGCGCCCTACCCCCTGGGCGCGCCCCCCTACCTCATGAGCACCTTGTGTGCCCTCCAGACTCCGTTTTCTTGCACGATACGTATCTTGGTCGGCAAAAATTCATTATATATACTCCCGAAGGTTTTGACCATCGTATCACGCAAATATCCTCTGTTCTTGTTTCGAGCTGTTTTTCTGACAGGTCTAGATCGTCATGACGACCCCAAGTACTTCCAAGGACAAGTTCTTCAAGAAGGTGATTAACCCTTACCTCGCGGAGGTGCTGCGGCACCCTCAAGCCATTGAGATGCGTGATGGGTTGCTGCACATCCGCGATGTTGAGGGACCAAAGGGAACCGGAAGTGTGGAGTCGAGACTCGAGGAAATGGAGCAACAAGTTTTCAAGTGTCAGGGGATGGTGGAGCGTGGAATCAACGCTAGCCACAAGATGCTCGCGGAGTTCACCAACCACTACGAGCCGGATGCCAAGAACACCGAGGAGGCTATCTTTAAGCTACAAGAGAAGATCGAGCACCTTCAAGCCCAAATTTATGATATGCAAAATCAAAACTGTGAGTATGAATATAGGTTCAAAAGGATGAGTTTGGCTGCAGATTTGAGGATTCCGGAGACTCGATCATCCTTCTATGATGGTGAGCCTATGCCTTGGAAGATGGACGACAAGCCTACGTCATCAACAATTCCTTCTTCACCGCCTCCGAGGACATAATCACATGGGTATGGGCACTCCCCTTGGCAACTGCCAAGCTTGGGGGAGGTGCCCTGGCATCGTATCACCATCACAACTCCTATCTTTACAGTTTTTCTTAGTTCGATCCTATTAGTAGTATCTTGATTTAGTAGAATAAAGTCGTGGCATGATCTAGTTTTGAGTTTTGCTTTATGATCTTTCCTTGTAATCGAGTCCGTGAGCTTTATAATAAAGATTAGTGTTGAGTCAAGGGCTTGAGTATTTTGCCATGATCTTGGGAAAGTAGAAGAGGAGAATAAAAAGAATCAAGAGTTCATATTGATCTTATTGAAAGTAGTGACTTCACATAGAAAGAGTATGATGATTTAAATTTGTTGGGAGTTGGCAAATATAGCTTTGGTCATCGTTGCAATTAATAGGAAGTAATAAGGAAAGAGAGGTTTCACATATAGATATATTATCGTTGACATCTTTTATGGTTGGGAGCACTCATTAAAATATGACATGCTAAAGAGTTGAGGTTGGACAAGGAAGACAACATAATAAGTTATGTTTTCTTACATTCGAGATAAAGTATGTTGTCATGGATCCTCTACCGTGTTGAGCTTGCCTTTCCCCCTCATGCTAGCCAAATTCTTAGCACCAAGTAGAAATACTACTTGTGCTTCCAAACACCCTTAAACCAGTTTTGCCATGAGAGTCCACCATATCTACCTATGGATTGAGTAAGATCCTTCAAGTAAGTTGTCATCGGTGCAAGCAATAAAAATTGCTCTCTAAATATGCATGACTTATTAATGTAGAGAAATAAGCTTTGTACGAACTTGTTGTGGACGCAATAAAAGCGACGGACTGCATAATAAAGGTTCACATACAAGGGGCAATATAAAGTGACGTTCTTTTGCATTAAGATTTTGTGCATCAACCCTAAACGCGCATGACAACCTCTGCTTCCCTCTGCGAAGGGCCTATCTTTTATTATTATCCTCTACCTTACAAGAGTCACGGTGATCCTCACCATTCCTTTTTCATTTTATCCTTTGGCAAGCTCAGTGTCGGTGTCAAAACCGGCGGATCTCGAGTAGGGGGTCCCGAACTGTGCATCTAGGCGGATGGTAACAAGAGACAAGGGACACGATGTTTTTACCCAGGTTTGGGCCCTCTCGATGGAGGTAAAACCCTACTCCTGCTTGATTAATATTGATGATATGGGTAGTACAAGAGTGGATCTACCACAAGATCAGAGAGGCTAAACCCTAGAAGCTAGCCTATGGTATGATTGTTGTTCGTCCTACGGACTAAAACTCTCCGGTTTATATAGACACCGGAGAGGGCTAGGGTTACACAGAGTCGGTTACAATGGGAGGAGATCTTCATATCGTATCGCCAAGCTTGCCTTCCACGCCAAGGAAAGTCCCATCCGGACACGGGACAGAGTCTTCAATCTTGTATCTACATAGTCCGAGAGTCCGGCCGAAGGTCATAGTCCGGCCATCCGGACACCCCCTAATCCAGGACTCCCTCAGTAGCCCCCGAACCAGGCTTCAATGACGATGAGTCCGGCGCGCAAGTTGTCTTCGGCATTGCAAGGCGGGTTCTTCTTCAAATTCCCTATACCCGTCGAATAGTGTCCAGCTTCTAGTGCGTGCTGCCCTCCTGGGCTTCTGTGCCCCATAATGACCATCTTCCACGTGTCAAACGAATGCGAAAAGCCAGGGGATTTTTTCATTTACACCCCCCCGGTTGCGTTAATGAACCGCCCATAAAAGAGACGGGGATTTAGATCCAATTCACACCATCTTCCCTCCGCGAGCCTTCATCAAAGTGCCTTTGACAGGGATCCATTCCACCATGGCCGGTCGGTGCAGCTCCTCCTCTCGCCTCTCCAGCCCTCGGCCCGGAGATTGGGGGCGGTGTTCCTCCCGCATAGCGAGTTAGTAGTGCTTCATGAAGGAAATATGCCCTAGAGGCAATAATAAAGTTATTATTTATTTCCTTATTTCATGGTAAATGTTTATTATTCATGCTAGAATTGTATTAACCGGAAACATAATACATGTGTGAATACATAGACAAACAGAGTGTCACTAGTATGCCTCTACTTGACTAGCTCGTTAATCAAAGATGGTTATGTTTCCTAACCATAGACAAAGAAGTTGTTATTTGATTAATGAGGTCACATCATTAGTTGAATGATCTGATTGACATGACCCATTCCATTAGCTTAGCACCCGATCGTTTAGTATGTTGCTATTGCTTTCTTCATGACTTATACATGTTTCTATGACTATGAGATTATGCAACTCCCGTTTGCCGGAGGAACACTTTGGGTGCTACTAAACGTCACAACGTAACTGGGTGATTATAAAGGAGCATTACAGGTGTCTCCAAAGGTACATGTTGGGTTGGCGTATTTCGAGATTAGGATTTGTCACTCCGATTGTCGGAGAGGTATCTCTGGGCCCTCTCGGTAATGCACATCACATAAGCCTTGCAAGCACTACAACTAATCTGTTAGTTGTGAGATGATGTATTACGGAACGAGTAAAGAGACTTGCCAGTAATGAGATTGAACTAGGTATTGGATACCGACGATCGAATCTCGGGCAAGTAACATACCGATGACAAAGGGAACAACGTATGTTGTTATGCGGTCTGACCGATAAAGATCTTCGTAGAATATGTAGGAGCCAATATGGGCATCCAGGTCCCGCTATTGGTTATTGACCGGAGACGTGTCTCGGTCATGTCTACATTGTTCTCGAACCCGTAGGGTCCGCACGCTTAAGGTTACGATGACAGTTATATTATGAGTTTATGCATTTTGATGTACCGAAGGTTGTTCGGAGTCCCGGATGTGATCACGGACATGACGAGGAGTCTCGAAATGGTCGAGACGTAAAGATTGATATATTGGAACCCTATGTTTGGACATTGGAAGTGTTCCGGGTGAAATCGGGATTTTACCGGGTTACCGGGAGGTTACCGGAACCCCCCGGGAGCCATATGGGCCATCATGGGCCTTAGTGGAAAGGAGAAAGGGGCAGCCCAAGGGGGCTGCGCGCCTCCCCCCTTCCCCTAGTCCTATTAGGACTAGGAGAGGTGGCCGGCCACCCCTCTCCCTCTTTCCCCCTTGGGAATCCTAGTTGGAATAGGATTGAGGGGGGAGTCCTACTCCCGGTAGGAGTAGGACTCCTCCTGCGCCTCTCTCTCTTGGCCGGCGCCCCCTCCCCCTTCGCTCCTTTATATACTGAGGCAGGGGCACCTCTAAACACACAAGTTGACACAAGTTGATCCACGTGATCTATTCCTTAGCCGTGTGCGGTGCCCCCTGCCACCATATACCTCGATAATACTGTAGCGGAGTTTAGGCGAAGCCCTGCTGCTGTAGTACATCAAGATCGTCACCACGCCATCGTGCTGACGGAACTCTTCCCCGACACTTTGCTGGATCGGAGTCCGGGGATCATCATCGAGCTGAACGTGTGCTCGAACTCGGAGGTGCCGTAGTTTCGGTGCTTGATCGGTTGGATCGTGAAGACGTACGACTACTTCCTCTACGTCGTGTTATCGCTTCCGCAGTCGGTCTGCGTTGGGTACGTAGACAACACTCTCCCTCTCGTTGCTATGCATCACATGATCTTGCATGAGCGTAGGAAATTTTTTGAAATTACTACGAAACCCAACAGTGGCATCCGAGCCTAGGTTATTTATGTTGATGTTATATGCACGAGTAGAACACAAGTGAGTTGTGGACGATACAAGTCATACTGCCTACCAGCATGTCATACTTTGGTTCGGCGGTATTGTTGGACGAGACGACCCGGACCAACCTTACGCGTACGCTTATGCGAGACCGGTTCCCTCGACGTGCTTTGCACATAGATGGCCTGCGGGCGACTGTCTCTCCAACTTTAGTTGAACCAAGTGTGGCTACGCCCGGTCCTTGGGAAGGTTAAAACGGAGTCTATTTGACAAACTATCGTTGTGGTTTTGATGCGTAGGTGAGATTGGTTCTTACTTAAGCCCGTAGCAGCCACGTAAAACATGCAACAACAAAGTAGAGGATGTCTAACTTGTTTTTGCAGGGCATGTTGTGATGTGATATGGTCAAGGCATGATGCTGAATTTTATTGTATGAGATGATCATGTTTTGTAACTGAGTTATCGGCAACTGGCAGGAGCCATATGGTTGTCGTTTTATTGTATGCAATGCAATCGCGATGTAATATTACTAAACGGTAGTGATAGTCGTGGAAGCATAAGATTGGCAAGACGACAACGATGCTACGATGGAGATCAAGGTGTCGCACCGGTGACGATGGTGATCATGACGGTGCTTCGGAGATGGAGATCACAAGCACAAGATGATGATGGCCATATCATATCACTTATATTGATTGCATGTGATGTTTATCTTTTTATGCATCTTATCTTGCTTTGATTGACGGTAGCATTATAAGATGATCTCTCACTAAATTATCAAGAAGTGTTCTCCCTGAGTATGCACCGTTGCCAAAGTTCGTCGTGCCCAGACACCACGTGATGATCGGGTGTGATAAGCTCTACGTCCATCTACAACGGGTGCAAGCCAGTTTTTGCACACGCAGAATGCTCAGGTTAAACTTGACGAGCCTAGCATATGCAGATATGGCCTCGGAACACGGAGACCGAAAGGTCGAGCGTGAATCATATAGTAGATATGATCAACATAAACGATGTTCACCATTGAAAACTACTCCATCTCACGTGATGATCGGACATGGTTTAGTTGATTTGGATCACGTGATCACTTAGAGGATTAGAGGGATGTCTATCTAAGTGGGAGTTCTTAAGTAATATGATTAATTGAACTTTAATTTATCATGAACTTAGTCCTGGTAGTATTAGCATATCTATGTTGTAGATTAATAGCTCGCGTTGTTGCTTTCATATGTTTATTCTGATATGTTCCTAGAGAAAATTGTGTTGAAAGATGTTAGTAGCAAAGATGCGGATTGGATCCGTGATCTGAGGTTTATCCTCATTGCTGCACAGAAGAATTATGTCCTTGATGCACCGCTAGGTGACGGACCTATTGCAGGAGCAGATGCAGACGTTATGAACGTTTGGCTAGCTCAATATGATGACTACCTGATAGTTTAAGTGCAACATGCTTAACGGCTTAGAATCGGGCCTTCAAAGACGTTTTGAACGTCATGGACCATATGAGATGTTCCAGGAGTTGAAGCTAATATTTCAAGCAAATACCCGAGTTGAGAGATATGAAGTCTGCAACAAGTTATATAGCTAAAAGATGGAGGAGAATCGCTCAACTAGTGAGCATGTGCTCAGATTGTCTGGGTACTACAATCGCTTGAATCAAGTGGGAGTTAATCTTCCAGATAAGATAGTGATTGACAGAATTCTCTAGTCACCATCACTAAGTTACTAGAACTTCGTGATGAACTATAGTATGCAAGGGATGACGAAATCAACTCCCGAGCTCTTCGTGATGTTGAAATCGACGAAGGTAGAAATCAAGAAAGAGCATCAAGTGTTGATGATAGACAAGACCACTAGTTTCAAGAAAAGGGCAGAGGGAAGAAGGGGAACTTCAAGAAGAACAGCAAGCAAGTTGCTGCTCAAATGAAGAAGCCCAAGTCTGGTCCTAAGCCTGAGACTAAGTGTTTCTACTGCAAAGGGACTGGTCACTGGAAGCGGAAATACCCCAAGTGATTGGCAGATAATAAGGATGGCAAAGTGAACATAAGTATATTTGATATACATGTTATTGATGTGTACTTTACTAGTGTTTATAGCAACCCCTCAGTATTTGATACTAGTTCAGTTGCTAAGATTAGTAACTCGAAACGGGAGTTGCAGAATAAACAGAGACTAGTTAAGGGTGAAGTGACGATGTGTGTTGGAAGTGGTTCCAAGATTGATATGATCATCATCGCACACTCCCTATACTTTCGGGATTAGTGTTGAACCTGAATAAGTGTTATTTGGTGTTTGCGTTGAGCATGAATATGATTTGATCATGTTTATTGTAATACGGTTATTCATTTAAGTAAGAGAATAAATTGTTGTTCTGTTTACATGAATAAAACCTTATATGGTTACACACCCAATGAAAATAGTTCGTTGAATCTCGATCGTAGTGATACACATAATCATAATATTGAAACCAAAAGATGCAAAGTTAATAATGATAGTGCAACTTATTTGTAGCACTGCCGTTTAGGTCATATTGGTGTAAAGCGCATGAAGAAACTCCATGCTGATGGGATTTTGGAATCACTTGATTATGAATCACTTGATGCTTGCGAACCATGCCTTTTGGGCAAGATGACTAAAACGCCGTTCTCCGGAACAATGAAGCAAGCAACAGATTTATTGGAGATCATACATACTGATGTATGTGGTCCGGTGAATATTAAGGCTTGCAGCAGGTATCATTATTTTCTGACCTTCACAGATGATTTGAGCAGATATGGGGATATCTACTTGATGAAACATAAGTCTGAAACATTTGAACAGTTCAAAGAATTTCAGAGTGAAGTGGAAAATCATCGTGACAAGAAAACAAAAGTTTCTACGATATGATCGCAGAGGTAAAATATTTGAGTTACGAGTTTGGTCTTCAATTAAAACAATGTGGAATAGTTTCACAAACTCATGCCACATGGAACACCACAGCATAATGGTGTGTCCGAACGTCATAACCGTACTTTATTAGATATGGTGCGATCTATGATGTCTCTTACCGATCTACCACTATCATTTTGGAGTTATGCATTAGAGACAGCTGCATTCACGTTAAATAGGGCACCATCTAAATCCGTTGAGACGACACCGTGTGAACTATGGTTTGGCAAGAAACCTAAGCTGTCATTTCTTAAATTTGGGGTTGTGATGCTTATATGAAAAAGTTTCATCCTGATAAGCTCAAACTCAAGTCGGAGAAGTGCGTCTTCATAGGATATCCAAAGGAAACTATTGGATACACCTTCTATCACAGATCCGAAGGCAAGACTTTTGTTGCTAAATTCGGAAACTTTCTGGAGAAGGAGTTTCTCTCGAAAGAAGTGAGTGGGAGGAAAGTAGAACTTGACGAGGTAACTGTACCTGCTCCCTTATTGGAAAGTAGTACATCACAGAAAATTGTTTCTGTGACACCTACACCAGTTAGTGAGGAAGCTAATGATGATGATCATGAAACTTCAGAACAAGATACTACTGAACCTCGTAGATCAACCAGAGTAAGATCCGCGCAAGAGTGGTACGATAATCCTTTTCTGGAAGTCATGCTACTAGATCATGATGAACCTACGAACTATGAAGAAGCGATGGTGAGCCCAGATTCCGCAAAGTGGCTTGAAGCCATGAAATCTGAGATGGGATCCATGTATGAGAACAAAGTATGGACTTTGGTTGACTTGCCCGATGATCGGCAAGCAATTGAGAATAAATGGATCTTCAAGAGGGAGACGGACGCTGATAGTAGTGTTACTATCTACAAAGCTAGAATTGTCGCAAAAGGTTTTCGACAAGTTCAAGGTGTTGACTACGATGAGATTTTCTCATTCGTATCTATGCTTAAGTCTGTCCGAATCATGTTAGCAATTGCCGCATTCTATAATTATGGCAAATGGATAAACAAAACTGCATTCCTTAATAGATTTATTAAAGAAGAGTTGTATATGATGCAACCAGAAGTTTTTGTCAATCCTAAAGGTGTTAACAAAATATGCAAACTCCAGCGATCCATCTATGGACTGGTGTAAGCATCTCAGAGTTGGAATATATGCTTTGATAAGTTGATCAAAGCATATAGTTTTATACAGACTTGCGGTGAACCCTGTATTTACAAGAAAGTGAGTGGGAGCACTACAGCATTTCTGATAAGTATATGTGAATGACATATTGTTGATCGGAAATAATGTAGAATTATTCTGCAAAGCATAAAGGAGTGTTTGAAAGGAGTTTTTCAAAGAAAGACTTTGGTGAAGCTGCTTACATATTGAGCTTCAAGATCTATAGAGATAGATCAAGACGCTTGATGAGTTTTTTTTCAATGAGTACATACCTTGACAAGATTTTGAAGTAGTTTAAAATGGAGCAGTCAAAGAAAGAGTTCTTGCCTGTATTACAAGGTGTGAAGTTGAGTAAGACTCAAAGCCCGACCACGGTAGAAGATAGAAAGAGAATGAAAGCCATTCCCTATGCCTCAGTCATAGGTTCTATAAAGTATGCCATGCTGTATACCAGATCTATTGTATGCCCTACCACTGAGTTTGGCAAGGGAGTACGATAATGATCTAGGAGTAGATCACTGGACAGCGGTCAAAATTATCCTTAGTGGAATAAGGATATGTTTCTCGATGATGGAAGTGAAAAAAAAGGTTCGTCGTAAAGGGTTACGCCGATGCAAGTTTGACACTAATCTAGATGACTCTAAGTCTCGGTCTAGATACATATTGAAAGTGGGAGCAATTACCTAGAGTAGCTCCATGCAGAGCATTGTTGACATAGAAATTTGCAAAATACATGCGGATCTGAATATGGCAGACCCGTTGACTAAGATTCTCTCACAAGCAAAACATGATCACACCTTAGTACTCCTTGGGTGTTAATCACATAGCAATGTGAACTAGATCACTGAATCTAGTAAACCCTTTGGGTGTTGGTCACATGGCGATGTGAACTATGGGTGTTAATCACATGATGATGTGAACTATCGATGTTAATCACATGGTGATGTGATCTAGATTATTGACTCTAGTGCAAGTGGGAGACTGAAGGAAATATGCCCTAGAGGCAATAATAAAGTTATTATTTATTTCCTTATTTCATGGTAAATGTTTATTATTCATGCTAGAATTGTATTAACCGGAAACATAATACATGTGTGAATACATAGACAAACAGAGTGTCACTAGTATGCCTCTACTTGACTAGCTCGTTAATCAAAGATGGTTATGTTTCCTAACCATAGACAAAGAAGTTGTTATTTGATTAACGAGGTCACATCATTAGTTGAATGATCTGATTGACATGACCCATTCCATTAGCTTAGCACCCGATCGTTTAGTATGTTGCTATTGCTTTCTTCATGACTTATACATGTTTCTATGACTATGAGATTATGCAACTCCCGTTTGCCGGAGGAACACTTTGGGTGCTACCAAACGTCACAACGTAACTGGGTGATTATAAAGGAGCATTACAGGTGTCTCCAAAGGTACATGTTGGGTTGGCGTATTTCGAGATTAGGATTTGTCACTCCGATTGTCGGAGAGGTATCTCTGGGCCCTCTCGGTAATGCACATCACATAAGCCTTGCAAGCACTACAACTAATATGTTAGTTGTGAGATGATGTATTACGGAACGAGTAAAGAGACTTGCCAGTAACGAGATTGAACTAGGTATTGGATACCGACGATCGAATCTCGGGCAAGTAACATACCGATGACAAAGGGAACAACGTATGTTGTTATGCGGTCTGACCGATAAAGATCTTCGTAGAATATGTAGGAGCCAATATGGGCATCCAGGTCCCGCTATTGGTTATTGACCGGAGACATGTCTCGGTCATGTCTACATTGTTCTCGAACCCGTAGGGTCCGCACGCTTAAGGTTACGATGACAGTTATATTATGAGTTTATGCATTTTGATGTACCGAAGGTTGTTCGGAGTCCCGGATGTGATCACGGACATGACGAGGAGTCTCGAAATGGTCGAGACGTAAAGATTGATATATTGGAAGCCTATGTTTGGACATTGGAAGTGTTCCGGGTGAAATCGGGATTTTACCGGGTTACCGGGAGGTTACCGGAACCCCCCGGGAGCCATATGGGCCATCATGGGCCTTAGTGGAAAGGAGAAAGGGGCAGCCCAAGGGGGCTGCGCGCCTCCCCCCTTCCTCTAGTCCTATTAGGACTAGGAGAGGTGGCCGGCCACCCCTCTCCCTCTTTCCCCCTTGGGAATCCTAGTTGGAATAGGATTGAGGGGGGAGTCCTACTCTCGGTAGGAGTAGGACTCCTCCTGCGCCTCTCTCTCTTGGCCGGCGCCCCCTCCCCCCTTGGCTCCTTTATATACTGAGGCAGGGGCACCTCTAAACACACAAGTTGACACAAGTTGATCCACGTGATCTATTCCTTAGCCGTGTGCGGTGCCCCCTGCCACCATATACCTCGATAATACTGTAGCGGAGTTTAGGCGAAGCCCTGCTGCTGTAGTACATCAAGATCGTCACCACGCCGTCGTGCTGACGGAACTCTTCCCCGACACTTTGCTGGATCGGAGTCCGGGGATCGTCATCGAGCTGAACGTGTGCTCGAACTCGGAGGTGCCGTAGTTTCGGTGCTTGATCGGTTGGATCGTGAAGACGTACGACTACTTCCTCTACGTCGTGTTATCGCTTCCGCAGTCGGTCTGCATTGGGTACGTAGACAACACTCTCCCTCTCGTTGCTATGCATCACATGATCTTGCGTGAGCGTAGGAATTTTTTGAAATTACTACGAAACCCAACACTTCAGTCCAAGGGGCTTCTCCCCCAGCATATATGGTCCCAGTTCGAGCCGGGATTGCTACCTATAGCGGTGGAGAGCAGGCGGAGAGCATCCCCAATCCCTCTCAAGGAGAGCGGGTATGCCTAGTCCCTTATTTGATGAGAGGACTCGGATTTCCAATTCATCTGTTTCTCCAGGGGTTGCTGGAGTTTACGGCCTCCAGCTACACAACCTCACGCCCGCCTCCATTCTGCACATTGCGGGCTTCGTGGCCCTCTGCGAGCTGTTCTTGGGCGTTGAGGCCCATTTCGCGCTGTGGAAGAGGTTGTTTTGCCTCGTGCCTCGTTCTCAGGAGGGGTCTATTTATCAAGTGGGCGGAGCCGAACTATGGCGCATCGCCGGGACCGGATATCTATCCGGTACCCCAAAGAGGACGTCCGAGGACTGGTCCTCGGAGTGGTTCTATATAGATGACGTCCCCCTGCCGGACCCTGTACGGATCGGCCTCCCCGAGTTCAATAATGCTCCATTGAAGAAGCGCCTGAGTTGGCGCCCGCGGAACCCTAAGAGGGAAACTGACAGGGACGTCCTTTACCTGATGGGCCGGATAAGGTTGTTGGCTCATTCCGGACTGACCATGATCAAGGTCATGGCCATATGCATTACGCGAGGGGTGTAGCCGCTTCAATATAGAGGCCACCCCTTGTGGGATTTCAACGGGGAGGACGACGCCACCCGGTGCGGTCGTAAGGGGCCAGATTCGGCCGCCACTTTAATGAGAATCTTATCTGCATTGTACAAGGGAGAAGAAGGAGAATTCCTCCGTGCCAACCCGGAGGGCGGATTCTCCATGTACAATCCACCAAGTTGAGTGAGCGAACACTTTCACTTGCCTACCCACTTTCGAAATTCCTGTAGTTGAGTATTTAGTCTAGCAATGTTAAACGCGGGAGCTGCGCCAGACTGTGAAGGAGATAAACAGCCCTCCTCCACAGCCCGAGGACCCGGAACAGTCCCTCGATCCGGACTCCCAAGAAGACCCGGACTTATGTGTGGAGTTAATCGATGGGGTGTTTCATCAATTGAGCAAGGACAACGCCTTATGGCCATTACGGCCGACTATCCCGGACTACTTCCAGCCTCAAAGGTAACCGAGACCGAGGTCCCAGTATTCTCAAGGAGATCTATCCATGCTTTATCTTGCATGCCGTGAACTAATAATGTTTCGTTTCGCAGGGTAAATCCTTGAGGCGGAAGGCCGAGCTTGCAGTGGGCAGCCAACAAGGGCCGCCGAAGCCAGGCGGGCCAAAAAGAAGTGCAGACCGGATCGAGATTCCGGCGCAATGGTACGGCGTGCGAATTTAACGCCTAGGGTTTATGCCCTTGGGTCTTACTAACGCTCATGATTTTCTTAGAAAGAAGAGAGCCTGCCGGACTATATCCGCCGGCCAAGGTTCAAGGCCGGGTCCGGAAGCGGAGACGGACAAGGGGCGCGCCTCGGGTGTTCCTCCGACAGAGGACGCCGACGGGCAATCTGCCACCAATTCGGAGGTGGAGAGTGCCCTAAACCACAGGCGTCGCCGGACTATTCTTCGTGATGCATGTTTTTCCCCAGAGGCGTTGGACGCCTTTAATACAGGAGATGCGTATCTCCGTGCCGCTCAAGATGGTCTAGCCAGAGCCACAGAGCAGTATGTAAAAGACATACATGTGATTAAAGTTGAAGGTTATATATGTCAGTAGCCCCCGAGACTTGAAACAGTGAAGATAACTGTTTTAAGGATCATATGCTATGCAATGTCTTACAAAGAAGAATATGCAACTGTCCCAGGAGCTTGAAGAGTGCAAGGCCCAACTCGAGGCCGCACTGGCCACTTCAGAAAATGCCAAGGGGACGCCCTCAGGTAATATATGCATCGAAAAATAATGCCATTGTGAAGTGCGCCAGGTGTGCAACCCTGACGATAATAGTGCAGATGGGGCCGGAGTAAATCCGGACAAGCAACAACTCCTACGCCAACTAAAGGCTGGCGAGAGCGTGCTGATGAGGGTGAGGCAAGAGAAGAACAAACTTCAACACGCCAATACCCAGCTGGGCGAGGAACTAAAGGATGTTCGTATTCAGCTGTCTGCTTCCGTAAAGGAGAATCGACGACTTCGACGCGGCATTTTTAGTAAGTGCTTGAACGAATCTTCGAAAAAAGAATTCGGCGAGGAAGTCGATTTACAGAGCTATGTCTGTAGGTCTGCTGACAGGTCGTCCTGCGGAGGAGATGCCCAGTTCAACGGGAGACCTTCTTCCCGAGCTGTTGCAACTGCACGAACGAGTTCGGCAGTTAATGCAGAGCGTCATTCAGGCTATGTGGTCATCCCTCTCCATGCCCGAAGGCCTTGGGGAGCTTACGAAGAAGCTGGAGGGAGTGCGGCAGCGCTTCCGATTGTGGAAGATATCGTCCTGCCGTCAAGGTGCCAGGGAGGCCTGGGCCATGGTGAATACTCGGTATACGAAGGCTGACCAAACCACATGGCCGAGGTCGGCCCTATGGGTCCTGACGGAAAGGAGATCCCTGTCAGCTTGGTATATGGCCAGGTAGAGCTGGCTGCAAAATATTCCCAACAGGACTGTAAATTAGACCACCTGTTGGATGGTATTGAAGAGGAATATGCCTAGTCGGATTGACTCTGTAATTTAAAATGACATGAAAAATGCCTTCTAGCCGGATTGTAGATCGTTTGTCATTGCGGACCTTTTCGCTTCGACCTCTGGACCCTATAGTCCGGAGTGTGTCCGAATACCCTCTCGATTATGTAAGAACCGGGGCATGCATGGAGACAAGGCGTAGGGGTCATAATTGCTTTAGCAGACAAGTGCCCAACTAATTATGTTATATTACATGGTTAGTAAGAAACATCTTCCAGGGAGAATAGTTCCGTTAGGGGTTCCTTTCCCTGGGAGGCATGCCCTAAAGTGCATGTCCGAACTGCTAAAAAGAGCAGAAAAGCATCTGGGGGCATATGAATAAACACGAAAGCTCATCTTTTAATTCACCGACCGAATATTCCCTTAAGAACGCTAGCTTTCGGCTTCACCCAGTCTGAGGTACACATCCGGCTGACCCGGCAGTAACAATCGCAGAGGTGCTCCCTTTACCACCTAGCCGAACGAACGGGAACGTAGGTGTAAGCACAGGAGCCAGGCAACCCAGCTTGGCCAAAACTTAAGTCATATCGATGCATATAATGGTGTATAAAAGGTTCATGCGGAAGTATCACACATGTTTTGGGCATGAGGCCCGTTTTATATAAACTTCTGATAAAGAAGCCCCCAGGTATGATGAGCGCGGGTGCGCATCAGGTATGTGCGAATGATGCACATGCAAGCCCCTAAGGGCTTGGGAAAAAAGATAGGGAGAAGGAGCGAAATCCCAGACAACTAATGTGAAAAAATAAAAATAAAAATAAAAAGGGGACAGAGGAAGGAGATGAACACGGAGTCCGGCGCGAGGCATAGAATCTTCGTAGGCGTGCTGCGTTCCATGGGTTTGGCTCGAGTCGGTTGTCCGATGCATTTCGCAGACGGTATGCTCCACCAGTCAGTACTTGGTCGATTATGAAGGGACCCTCCCATTTGGGCTTTAGTTTGTCCTTTTTCTTGTCCGGCAGGCGTAGAACTAGTCCGCCAACGTTATAAGTTTTGGCCCGTACTTCTCTGCTTTGATATCTTCGAGCCTGCTGTTGATAGAATGCGGAACGAGCTTTTGCCATATCGCGCTCCTCCTCCAATGCGTCCAAGCTATCCTGCCGATCGAGCTCGGCTTCTCTTTCTTCGTACATGCGCACTCGAGGTGAGTCATGAATTATGCCGCATGGCAGTACTGCCTCTACGCTGTATACCATAAAAAATGGTGTGAATCCGGTAGTGCGATTCGGTGTGGTCCGCAGCCCCCAGATGTTGGTGTACTAGAGTAGGGGTACCCTAGTATCCCGAACTTGTGCACGGGCGGTTGCAGCACCCCGCGGCAAGGGCTTGCCGGGTGACCGCCAAGGTCCTCCAAGGTTATTTCGGAGCCATTCAAGAACGCAAAGGCCCCGACAAGAGGAGCTTGCCGGGAAGGCCAACCGGCCATTCAAGAGCAAAATGTCCAAGCCAAGGAAACAAGCCCTCGGCAAGAGGAGCTTGCCGGGAAGGCCAACTAAGGCATCTCAAGGAACTTGCCGCGACGCGCCACGCGTCCCGGCAAGGCCCGGCGAGCGACAAGCTTCCGGGCGCGACAAGACAGCGACATCGGCAAGGCGCTTGCCGCGGCAAGCAACCATCCTGTACCCGCGCTCCAGCGCATCCACCTACGTGTCGCCCTGGGGTCTTTTCCAGGGACGTGTGGCGGATGGCCGTGCAGCCAGGGGTGCATGGTGGCCAGCGACGCTGGCGAAATCGCCATCGTGGAGAACGGTGGCACCCCTGACGGTCCCTTCTGCACTGTTTGGACGACACAGACGGGCATTAAATGCTCTTGTCCCCTGCCGTCAGGGTTAGGTAGGATTCACTGTACAGGTAGTTGCATTAACCGCAACTCCCTTTTCCATTTTTACCCTCGCCTACGTTGCCGCCTGTCGGTGACCCCTTCAGCGTATAAAAGGAGGCCCATGCGCAACGTAGAGGAGGTCCGGAAATTTGGAGACTGAGAACACTGACGCTCAGCCTCGTGCAAGAACACAATATACACCAACAAGTAGCAGTAGGAGTATTATCTCTCCGGAGAGCTCCGAAGCTGGGTAAACCGCTCGTGTGCTTCACCTCGATCTGCTCTTCGTGCGATCTCCGCTCCCCACCGAACCGAAAGGGGCTCCGGTCCCATAGGTGTTCGTGGACCACCAGTTTCCCCACGACATCTTTGGCGCGCCAGGTAGGGGGCGTCGAGATTGTGTGAACCTGATCCGGCGTTCACACGAGCTAGATCTTCAATTTCTTCATCGACATGCCACCGAAGAAGAAGGCTTCGGAGGCAGCAGTTCCGTCCGCGTCGATCCCACCGCCACCGGAGCAAGCGGGTGGTGGGATGGGCGCCGGAGGAAGAACGGACACCGGCGAGGGAGCCCACGGTGCTGCCAGGTCCAAGGACAAGGCTCCGCAGACCTCGACGCCCGTCCATGCACCGCGCCCATCTCAGGAGGCGCGGGACCAACAGCGTCATGGTATTCACCGTACCATACGTTCGTTGGACCAGGATCGAACTGGTGGATCTCAGGGGGCTCAAGATCAGCATGCACGCCAGCATGCTGGCACGAGCGTGGCACGGTCGCCGGGACGGGATGCTGCTCCTTCTAACATAGTTAGAAGTCCGAGCATATCCCGCTCCTCGCACCGTTCGCCCCTGCCACCCACCACACGAGCAGAAGCTCTGGCACGAGCTCAACTGCTCCTGGATTACCCTCCAACGTCAGACAAGATCGACGAGTGGAGGGCCAGTATTCAGAGTCTCATCGGCTTCGCCAACGGCGACACTCCGCGGCAACCGAGCGCATCGCTGTCGCGGCAAGGTTGCCAAGCGCGAGCCGACGGCGACGAAACCAGAGGGGGTGCAACCACCGTGCACTCTCCATCCCGAAGGCAACCACCGTGCACTCTCCATCCCGTGCACTCTCCATCACCGTACCATACGTTCGTTGGACCAGGATCGAACTGGTGGATCTCAGGGGGCTCAAGATCAGCATGCACGCCAGCATGCTGGCACGAGCGTGGCACGGTCGCCGGGACGGGATGCTGCTCCTTCTAACATAGTTAGAAGTCCGAGCATATCCCGCTCCTCGCACCGTTCGCCCCTGCCACCCACCACACGAGCAGAAGCTCTGGCACGAGCTCAACTGCTCCTGGATTACCCTCCAACGTCAGACAAGATCGACGAGTGGAGGGCCAGTATTCAGAGTCTCATCGGCTTCGCCAACGGCGACATTCCGCGGCAACCGAGCGCATCGCTGTCGCGGCAAGGTTGCCAAGCGCGAGCCGACGGCGACGAAACCAGAGGGGGTGCAACCACCGTGCACTCTCCATCCCGAAGGCCAAGATCCCCGACTTGTCGGATCCACGTCGACAACGACTCCACTGCATCGTCTGATCCACGAGCTCGCCGCGATCAGCGCCAAGTTCTTCACGATCGACAACAGGAAGACGCTCGAACTCGCATCGAGCGCCGAAGAGAAGCGCGGCGTCAATCCGACCAGCGCGCTGGGCCCACTGTCGACATGCATGCGCAAGGGGGACCAGGCGACTTGCCGTACGCGGTAGGTTGCCCTGCGTTCACTCGTGAGCTGCGGCAAGTCCAGTGGCCCAGCACGAAAAACTTCAATCCAGACGTACCAGAGAAGTACGATGGCCAGACGCATCCATCGGAGTTCCTCAGCATCTACACCGTTGCGGTGCACGCTGCTGGGGGGCGGGACGACAAGATCCTGGCCAACTACTTCCCTCTGGTACTCAAGCCCAATGTCAGATCCTGGCTCATGCACTTGCCGGACGGCTCCATATCTTCCTGGGCAGATCTCTGTCATCAGTTTGTCGGCGCCTTTACAGGCGGCCACAAGCCTCATGGCCAAGAGAGTGACCTTCATCTGCTTTCCCAGAAGGAAGGGGAGCCCCTGCGCAAGTATATTCAGAGGTTCAGCCGCGTGCAGCACAACATCCCATATGTCCACCCTGCTGCGGTAATCAGCGTGTTCCATCAGAATGTGCGAAACCGCAGGATGAGGGAGGAGATGGCGATGTGCAAGATCAGAGGCGTTAGTGAGCTATATGCCCTGGCCGACAAGTGCGCACGTGCTGAAGAGGGGAGGAGGCTCCCCGGGGAGAATACAGAAGCGGCAGGATCTGACAGTGATGGGACCGCCCCGGCAAAGAGAAACCGGCGGCACAACAACAGGAAGAAGAAAGGCAAAGACGTGCTAGTCGTTGAGCAGTCCGGCAATGGAGCCAGCGCCAAGGAAGCCAAAGTTGGCAGCTCCGTCAATGAGGTTGCCGCGGCCGCCGGCAAGCAGGGCGGCAACGACAAGCAGTACTGCAAGATCCACCGCACCAAGGGCCATGACCTCCAGAGTTGCAAGAAGGTTGAGCAGCTTGTTGAGCTGCAGAAAGCCGAGTACAAACGACGCGACAAGGAGAAGGCCCAGGAAGGTGCTGGAGGAGCTGGCAAGAAGCGTCCTGGCCGGGGAGGACGCCGCGGCAAGGCCAAGCAGCGGCAAGGGGACAGGCCTCCCCGCGGCCGCGACAAGGATGAATATGAAGACGACGATGAAGACTTGGAGGATGATGAGGCCGATGAGCAGGAGTTCCAGAAAGCCACATAGGTCCTGTGCGTTGACGGTGGTGCTTCTCTGCATACCTCGCACCGCCAGCTCAAACAGTGGGTGCGGGAAGTCAATGCAACAGAACCACCCATCGAGTCACGCAGGCCTCTGAAGTGGTCCAGCACGCCTATCAACTTTGATATTGAGGACCACCCTGATCGCATAACTGCGGTCGGGTGCTTGCCGATGTTGGTCTCGCGAACTATCCGCAACCTCAAGGTCACAAAGATGCTAGTTGACGGCGGGGCCGGCTTGAACCTGATCTCCTCCGCGGTACTCCTGAAACTCCAGATCCCTGACAGCGAGCTCGAAGAAACCGGTACATTCCAAGGAATCAATCCGGGAAGGAGCAAGCCCAAGGGAAAGATCACGTTGCCGGTAACATTTGGCAGCGAGCTGAACTTCAGGACTGAGAGGGTCACTTTTGACGTTGCCGACTTCCCATTGCCCTACAATGGGATACTTGACCGTCCCGCACTTGCCAAGTTCATGGCGGCCTCTCACTATGCATACAACGTACTGAAGATGCCCGGCCCGATAAGTGTCATCTCTGTCCCCGGCGACAAGAAGGATGCTCTTATCTGCGCCGACAAGATATACCAGGAAGCAGCAGCCGCAGTAGATCGCAGGTCACTTGCCGCTGAAGCTCCCGGGGCGAAGAAGACCAAGTCCGGCAAGAGCTCTGATGCCCACTCCGGCAAGCGCACCTCTTCGGAGTGCTGCGCTGCCGTCGAGGACGCACCATCGAGCTCCACCGACAAGTGTAAGAAAGTAATGGCAGCTCCGCCAGAGACCAAGAGGGTGTCCGCCAAGGAGGACGGCACTGGTGGTACCTTCACCATCAGTGCCACGCTCGACCCTAAATAGGAAAGCGCGCTCGTTGCTTTCCTGTGGGAGAACGTCGACGTGTTTGCGTGGCAACCGTCTGACATCCCCGGTGTTCCCAGGGAAGTAATTGAGCACCACCTTGCCGTCTGTCCTCATGCGCGGCCCGTCAAGCAGAAAGTCAGGAAACAAGCAGTGGAGCGCCAAGAATTCATCGCAGAGGAGATCAAGAAACTGGAAGCAGCAGGCCTTGTCAGAGGAGTGCTCCATCCTACATGGTTGGCCAATCCTGTAGTCATGCGTAAGGCGAACGGGAAATGGAGGCTTTGTATAGACTTCACCAATGTCAATAAAGCTTGTCCCAAAGACCCATTTCCCTTGTCGCGCATCGACCAGATTGTTGACTCCACAGCCGGATGTGACTTGCTTTCATTTCTTGATGCATACTCAGGATACCATCAGATCTTCATGGCAGAAGAGGATGAAGAGAAGACCGCATTCATCACCCCGTGTGGCACGTACTGTTTCGTACGGATGCCCTTTGGTTTAAAGAATGCTGGTTCAACATTTGCGAGGGTAGTCCATCATGCTTTTGAGCCGCAGATACACAGAAATGTAGAAGCCTACATGGATGACATAGTGGTCAAGAGCAAAGACAAGGCAACTCTGATTCAAGATTTGGACGAGACCTTTGCAAATCTTCGCAAGATCAACCTCAAGCTCAACCCCAAGAAGTGCGTCTTTGGAGTCCCCTCCGGCACGCTTCTCGGGTTCTTCGTGTCTCAGCGAGGGATTGAAGCAAATCCCGACAAGATCAAGGCCATTGAGCAGATTGAAGCACCAAAGCGCGTCAAGGATGTGCGAAGGCTTGCAGGTTGCGTAGCTGCTCTCAGCAGGTTTATCTCTAGATTTGCTGAGCGCGCCCTGCCATTTTTCAAAATTTTGAAAAAGGCAGGTCCAATGGAATGGACTCCGGAAGCGGAGGCTGCGCTAGAGGACTTAAAGAGATACCTGTCCTCCACTCCAATACTTGTCGCACCTAAGCCACAAGAGAAGTTGCTGCTGTATATAGCGGCAACCAATCAAGTGGTTAGTGCTGCGTTAGTAGCGGAGAGGGAGGCGGACGATGAGCTAGCAACCGAGGCAGATGCATCCAGCGACAAGCAGGGAGCTTCACCGGCAAGCTCTGGTCCCGACAAGGGAGGATCTGCGCAGGAGCCTGAGAAGGTGCAGAAAAGGATGGTGCAGCGCCCAGTTTACTTTGTCAGTTCCCTTCTGCAGGGGGCTAGGTCAAGGTACTCTGGTGTGCAGAAATTGCTTTTCGGCCTCCTCATGGCCTCGAGAAAGCTACGCCATTACTTCCAAGCACATGAGATAACAGTTGTCACTCGTTTCCCGTTAAAGAGGATACTACAAAATCCAGAAGCAACGGGCAGGATAGTCGAGTGGGCATTGGAACTGTCAAGCTTCGGTCTCAAGTTTGAGAGTACTGCAACTATCCAAAGCAGAGCGTTGGCGGAGTTCATAGCAGAGTGGAGCCAACGCCAGATGAAGAAATTCCAGAGACGAGCATCCCCGTCAAGGAGGCGAGCAAAGAGTGGCTGATGTACTTTGATGGTGCCTTCTCGCTGCAAGGCGCCGGTGCGCGCGTGCTGCTTGTCGCACCCACCGGAGAGCACCTCAAGTACGTAGTCCAGATGCACTTTCCCAAGGAGCAAGCAACGAACAATACTGCAGAGTATGAAGGTTTGCTTGCCGGCCTCAGGATCGCGGCCGACCTCGGGATCAAGAAGCTCATTGTCAGGGGTGACTCGCAGCTTGTCGTCCGACAAGTGAACAAGAGTTATCAGAGTCCGTTGATGGAAGCTTACGTGGATGAGGTGAGAAAGCTAGAGGAGCACTTTGACGGCCTACAGATGGAACATGTTCCAAGGGCTCAGAATGGCATAGCTGATGGCCTGTCAAAGTGCGCTGCACTGAAGTTACCTGTGCAACCAGGGATCTTTGTGCACAAGCTGACTCAACCGTCTGTGACGCCATCAACTGGACAGACCAAGAAGAGGAAGTTGATTTCAGGCGAATACTTTCCGGCAGAGCTCCCCGAAGCCGCCGCCAAGAAAGTCCCCAAGATCAACGCCAAGAGTGCTGAGGAGCAGTCTACTCCGACAAGTCCTAGGGCTTGTATAATAGAAGCAGACGCTCCTGACAAGCTTCGCTCCGGCAAGCTTGCCGGGGAGCATCAAGCTTCGGCTGAACCGCAGGGTCTCGCCGTAGAAGCGGATGTTCCCGCAGCAGTAGATGTGCCTTTAGTCCCTGTTGTCGAGCCGCAAGCTCGAGCATGGGCACAGCCGATCGTCCATTTCCTTCAGACAGGAGAACTTCCCGAAGAGCAAGAAGAAGCGGAAAAAGTAGCTCGGCAGTCAAGTATGTACCAGTTTGTTGACAACACACTGTACAGAAGAAGACTCAATGGTGTGAAATTGAAGTGTATTCACCGGGAAGATGGACAGAAGCTGTTGGCAGAGATACATGGAGGCATATGTGGTCACCACATTGGCGCAAGAGCACTTGCCGGCAAAGCATTCCGGCAGGGTTTCTTTTGGCCGACAGCCCTCCAGGATGCAACTGCACAAGTAACCAAGTGTGAAGCGTGCCAGTTTCATTCCAAGCAAATACACCAGCCAGCTCAAGCTCTCCAAACGATCCCTTTATCCTGGCCATTTTCGGTCTAGGGGCTCGACATCCTCGGCCCTTTCCCCCGAGCTGTCGGGGGCTTTGAGTACTTGTACGTCGCAATCGACAAGTTCACAAAGTGGCCGGAAGTGGAACCAGTGAGGAAGGTGACAGCACAGTCAGCAGTCAAGTTCTTCAGGTCAATTGTTTGCCGGTTCGGGATCCCTAACAGGATCATCACCGACAACGGCACGCAATTCACGAGCCGCACCTTCATGCAGTACGTCCAAGATCTTGGCGCCAAGGTCTGCTTCGCTTCTGTTGCTCACCCGAGAAGCAACGGTCAAGCGGAGAGGGCAAATGCTGAAGTGCTGTGTGGACTCAAGACTAGAACTTTCGACAGGCTGCACAAGTGCGGAAGAAACTGGATCGAGGAGCTGCCGGTGGTTCTTTGGTCGATCAGGACGACACCAAATCGAGCCACTGGCCAGACACCCTTCGCTCTAGTCTATGGAGCGGAGGCAGTTCTCCCCACGGAACTCGTATATGGGTCGCCTCGAGTGCTCGCTTATGATGAGCTCAAGCAAGAGCAGCTGCGGCAAGATGACGCGCTGCTCCTTGAGGAAGACTGTCTTCAGGCTGCTGTACGAGCTGCTCGATACCAGCAAGCTTTGCGCCGCTACCATAGCCGCAAAGTTAACACCAGAAGTCTCGAGGAAGGCGACCTTGTTCTTCGGCGCATTCAGTCCGCCAAGAATTCCAACAAGTTGACGCCAAAGTGGGAAGGCCCTTATCGGGTGAAACGAGTCACAAGGCCTGGCGCTGTCCACCTTGAGACCAAAGATGGCATTCCGGTAAGCAACTCCTGGAACATCGAGCATCTTCGTAAGTTTTACCCGTAGGGCACGGTTGCCGGAACCTGTTCCGGCAACCACCTTTTGTATAAGTCTGGCCGATGTTGCATGTAATCCTTTGTACAAAGCCGGGCGCAGATCCCGTGCATAAGTAAAACTCATGTGTTCCACACATCTTGTCGATTACATGCTTTCTATTTCTGCATATGTTATTTGACACTTTGTGCAGTACCTGCTCCGGTAAGCAATAACGAGCCATAAGGCTCCGTACCTTTATTTTCTCTTCTTTCTTTTTCTCAAAGGAAAGGAAGGTTCCCTCGCACACAAGTTTGCCGGGGGGGAAGGAGAAGATAATGGTGTGGACCGGGCCTCATTCAAGGAAGATTCGCCTCGCCGGGAAGCAAACGACAGAAAAGCTAAGTGCCAAAGATTTGAGCGATCAGTTTTTAAATTTTTAAGTTGTTCTCCTTGAATGATCGTGCTTTGTATGGAAAACCTGTGCGCAGAGGAACCAACTCGCAGCTAGTCGCGCCCTTATTTTGTTTTGAGTCCGCTCAACAACTTAAGTGAGCTATAGCTAGTTCGCGACAAGGTTTCTTGCCGGAAGCAGCACCGCCAGCAGGCTGCTGACGTTCCGCACTCAGCACTCGCGGCTCAGGTGCCTACGCTGGCAAGTTCCCTAAAAGCGTAGGGTAAAAGCATACAAAGCAAGGAATCAAGTAAAGGAAATAACTTTGCAGTCGATACCCGAAATAGAGTTATATCACAAGGTAACTTGTCGGGTCTAATGGATTGTTTTCATGACATAACTCTGCAGCAACAAGGAAAAGATACAAAGGGTGGCCTAGTCTACGCGGTCGCCCTAAACCCTCTTGATTTCGCTCACCTTGTCCACAATGGGTGCGACAAGGGCCTTGAGCGCCTCCAGATCAGCATCTGCCGGCAGGGATTTGAGGACGTTGGTGAGGTTGAGGCCTGGGTTGCGGTAGGCCACCTTCACCAACACCTTCTGGAGAGCCCCTGCACAGATCCGGCGCGACTCGTCGGCCAGCTACTTTGGGATCCTCTCCCGGAGCCGCTGGAGGGCCGTCGCCACGCCCTTGAAGAACAAGCTAAGCTTGGAGCTGGGCTGGAGATGCTCGACGGAAGGATACCCAAAGTCCTCCATCCCCAGCTGCGTCAGCTCCCCATCAATGACTGCGGCGATGTTCACCAGACCCTCGGTCCAGTGCTCTACCGTCTCCCTGAACGAGTTCTGGGTGACGGCAATACTCGCCAACAGCGCCTCGTCGGCCTTGATCTTCTCCGACAAGGCCACCTCCCGCTCCTTGGCGCTGTCCAGCGTCTGAGTCAGCGTGGCCAGCTTCAGCTCGAGATCCGCGTTGGAGTCCTTGGCGGTGCTGAGCTCTCTGCCCCTCTCAGCGAGGAGACCCTGCAGCTCACCATGAGCAGCAGCATCCTTCTCGCGCTCGCGCTTGAGCGCGGCAAGCTCCTCCCCGCTCGCTTTCAGATCGGCCTCCAACCACGTCACCTTCGCCTCCAACTCCTTCTTGGCGGCCTCAGCAGCTGCGGCGGCGTCCCTTGCTTCCTGGAGGGCCCCGCCAAGTGCTTGCTCACGTGCAACAACCTCCTCCTTGTAGCTGTCGAGGTAGGCCTTCCGCTGCACCAGCTCACCCTCCCGCGCGGACTGCTTCTCGGCAGCCAGCCGCTGTTGCTCTTCAGCCTCGGCCTTCTCGAGGAGGAAGGCCATGCGTTCCTCCGCAAGTTGCTCCCGCTCCTACGCCACCGACCGGAGAGCTTCTTGGTTGGCGCTTCGGAGCTCCTCCGCGCGCTTCTCCAAGTCCACGCCCGCCTTCGCGACGAGCGCTTCCCGGGAGGCTAGCTTGGCCTGCCGGGCGCGGTAGAGCGACGTCAACCTCCGCAGCAGCCGCTCTTCTTCAGGCTCGTCGCTGCTGCCTGGCGTGTCAACCAACAATAGCCCGGCGGAGGCAAGCAGCTATTCGTTGAAGCTCTCTCCTTCGACCGGCGCCCTGGAGCTCGATGCCCACGGGAGCTTGATGAAGACCCCGTCTCCGGCCTTTAGATAGGCGCCGGGATGAGGCTCCTCGGAGTCCGACGAGGCGGAAGCAGCGGATGGATCGGTGGTCGGTGCAGCGCCTGGCGCTCCTGCGGCCTCGGGGCTGTCAGTACGATCGCCAGACCCCTCGCCTGCTTCTGCGGCGGCAGCCTTGGCGGCCTCCTCGCCGGCGGGCTCGTCAGCACCGACATCTCCTTCGGTGGCGGTGACGTTGTCGGCGTTGCTACGCACGTTTCCCTCGTCGGCGGCCTCGGTCTCCATCGGCTCTGCAGATGGATTTGAAGAACGGAGGAGAGTGAAAAGTCAAGCAAATACTCAAAGAGAAAATCAGAAGAAGAACACAAGGGAAGTTCTCAGGCAAATGGATTACCTGAGCTAGGATCCGCAGTTGTGGTCTCAACCACCGGAGGATCTCTAATGCCATCCCTTGCCGGGGAACTGCCCCTTGCCGGAGAGTTCTCCCTTGCCGGGGAGCGCTCCCTTGCCGGGGAGCCCTCCCTTGGCGGCGTAGTCGAAGCAGATGGCGCTTCGGGAGCGGTCTCCGGGCCCTCTTGGTGTGGCTGCTCTGCTCCTACACGAATTCAACAGACAATATATCAGCAAAGAAAAAGCACCCATGAGCGCCTGTCAGCAAGAAGCAAACTATAAACTTACGCTGGGGGCTGCGCTGGGGGCTGCTATGAGGAGTAATTGCCGGGTCCGTCAAGGTGGTCTCAGATGCACCCCCCGCTGACACGGTGATATCGTCCTCGATGACAATCACCGGGGCCTTGGCTCTCTTCGCCGCTCTCTGGGCCAACGTCCTGAAAAGGAATAGGTTCAGATTTAAGCAAGTCAGATGTAAGGCAAAAACAACAAGATTGAAGAAATACAAGGACAATGAAGAAACTTACTCTTCCTCTTCCTCGTCGGAGCTCAGCGCGGAGAGGTCAAAGTCTGGCCCACCTCCGGAGCGGTGGGGCGGAGGAGTAGGTTCCCGGGGCCGCTTGACGGGACCAGAAGCGGTGGTCTGGGAAGGCCCCGCTCCAGTTGCTGCAGCAGCAGGAGGTGCTCCCGCGGCAACCGTGCTTGCTGCGGTGGAGCGCGTCATACGCTGCGGCAGCTGTCGACCCAACTGTCGCCCCGCTGCATCCTCGGCCCTGCGAAGGCGCCTTCTTGGTGGAGCTGGGGGCTCCGCTTGCGGCAAGTTGCTGGACGACGGGAAGGAAGAAGAGCCGGCCTCCAACGAGTCGCCCGCGCCTTCAGCAGGATCGCTCGGCTCGGGTTCCGGCCCGGCAAGATCCTCCTCGTCGGTGAACTCCTCTCACTCCGCCAAACTTGCCGCCTCTGCTGCCTCCGCCTCCTCCACGGTGAACCCGAACTCACCTGCGACAGCTGCTGCCGCAACCTCTTCCGCCCTGGTGGCGATGAGCTGCAGCTCTGCTTCAGTGGTGTCGCGGGTGAGGCTCTTCTGCTCGTCGACGCGGACCGGCACTTCTTCTAAGTTGTCGAAGAACGCCCGCACAACATCATCCGCAGGCTCTTGCCAAGTTGGTACGATTCCGTGCGAATCGCACAACGGCATCATGGCGCGGATCCGATCGAGCGACGAGTTGTTGCACAGCAGTACGACGCCCCGCGGCAACGTGAATGGGTGTTGGGGGTTGCGCTTGAACAACTCCAGCAGCGTCGCGTCCAACTCCAAGACGGTGAAGTTGTAATTGAGGCCTGGCCGCAGCCTCATGATGTCCGCCGAGTTCTTGAACTCCCAGGCGGGCCTCCCCCTCTCCTGCAGGGGGGCGATGCAGCGGCGAAGGAAATCTGCGCCAACTGTGCCTACTGTGAGCCCGGCAAGCCTAAGGCGGAGGATTCTGGTAACAGCGATCTTCAGCCTCTCGTCTTCCGGGGCCACGTTGCTCCAATCGTTGCCGCGCACTATTGGGGCTTGGCGCACGGCAGTGAACGGCTGCGGGTTCTCCTCAACGACCCTGCACCACTCCGCTCTCCACTCCTCCCACTTGCTGCGAAGCTCACCCTCCAGATACGCCTCCTTCTTGCCGACTCTCGAGATCCAGGCTATTCCTCCGGCAAGCGGCTCTCCTCTCTCGACCCGACGCATGAAGAAGTGGCGGAAAAGGGCTACATTGGGGTGGACTCCGACAAAGTTTTCGCACAAATGTGCGAAAACTGCCATTGTCAGAATGGCGTTGGGGGTGAAATCTAAGAGGCGGAGCCCGTACGTGTTCATGATGTCGCAGAAGAACTCCGAGAAGGGCGGGCAGAGCCTGCAATAGAAGAACAACGCGAAGAATGGGTACCCGTTTGGAGCCAATTCCGAAGCGGTCGCCGGGAGCAGCCTCATGCGCGGATGCGCACGCGCCTCCGTCGACCAGAACAAGTAGAAGTACTCCCTCAGCTCCTTCGCGCCGAGCTGGGGGGAGAAGATCGCCCGCTCCTTCCACAGCGTCGCGAGCCGCTGCGCTTCGGCCGACTTCACGCCCTTCCCCTTGTCGGCTTTCGGAGCCATGGCGGAGGTGGTGAGGGAGGTCGACGGCGTTGGTGGTGCTGGTGGCAATGGGGGGCGGAGCGCTGCTCTCTCTCTCGGTTTCGAGAAGAAGGGGAGAGCGGCGGAGTTTTTGAGATTGGAAGCAAACGGCAGGATGGACGAACTGCCCCTGTTTCCCCTGCTTATAAAGTGGAAGGGGGCGGACGTTTCGCCCTTCCGATTAAAGAAACCCCCCACGGTCGCTCCCCACGACGCCGCATTCGACGCGTGCCGTTGGGGAGGGCATGGTGGGGGCAGAGTAAGTTACGGCGTAACCCAAGCCACGCGTGCCCGTGCCCTGTTTTGGGCCTGGCCCAACAGCGCTCGGCACCGTGTGTGGCCCAGGCCCGGGGGCTCCTGTCGGTGTACTAGAGTAGGGGTACCCTAGTATCACGAACTTGTGCACGGGCGGTTGCAGCACCCCGCGGCAAGGGCTTGCCAGGTGACCGCCAAGGCCCTCCAAGGTTATTTCGGAGCCATTCAAGAACGCAAAGGCCCCGGCAAGAGGAGCTTGCCGGGAAGGCCAACCGGCCATTCAAGAGCAAAATGTCCAAGCCAAGGAAACAAGCCCCCGGCAAGAGGAGCTTGCCGGGAAGGCCAACTAAAGCATCTCAAGGAACTTGCCGCGACGCGCCACGCGTCCCGGCAAGGCCCGGCGAGCGACAAGCTTCCGGGCGCGACAAGACAGCGACAGCGACAAGGCGCTTGCCGCGGCAAGCAACCATCCTGTACCCGCGCTCCAGTGCATCCACCTACGTGTCGCCCTGGGGTCTTTTCCAGGGACGCGTGGCGGATGGCCGTGCAGCCAGGGGTGCATGGTGGCCAGCGACGCTGGCGAAATCGCCATCGTGGCGAACGGTGGCACCCCTGACGGTCCCTTCTGCACTGTTTGGACGACGCAGACGGGCATTAAATGCTCTTGTCCCCTGCCGTCAGGGTTAGGTAGGATTCACTGTACAGGTAGTTGCACCAACCGCAACTCCCTTTTCCATTTTTACCCTCGCCTACATTGCTGCCTGTCGGTGACCCCTTTAGCGTATAAAAGGAGGCCCATGCGCAACGTAGAGGAGGTTCGGAAATTTGGAGACTGAGAACACTGACGCTCAGCCTCGTGCAAGAACACAATATACACCAACAAGCAGCAGCAGGAGTATTATCTCTCCGGAGAGCTCCGAAGCTGGGTAAACTGCTCGTGTGCTTCGCCTCGATCTGCTCTTCGTGCGATCTCCGCTCCCCGCTGAACCGAAAGGGGCTCCGGTCCCATAGGTGTTCGTGGACCACCAGTTTCCCCACGACACCAGAGTACGGAGTCAAGCTCCTCTACCCAGTGCATGTTAGATTCCTTGAGGGATCGCACTAGTCTGGGTTTGATGCCGCTCATAATGAGACAGTTGGCTCGCTCGACTTGACCGTTGGTTTGAGGGTGAAAGAATGAAGCATAGTCGAGCTTAATGCCCATGTTTTTGCACCAGAGTTTAACTTCATTGGCCGTGAAGTTTGTGCCGTTGTCAGTTATGATGCTGTGGGGGACGCCGTAACGGTGTACGACCCCGGATATGAAGTCGATCACTGATCCAGATTCGGCCGTCTTTACAGGCTTGGCCTCTATCCATTTGGTGAATTTATCTACCATGACCAGTAGATATTTTTGCTTGTGGGTTCCTCCTTTAAGGGGTCCAACCATGTCAAGCCCCCAGACTGCAAAAGGCCAGGTAATGGGTATAGTTTGTAGGGCGGTAGGCGGCATGTGGCTTTGGTTGGCGAATAACTAGCAACTGACGCATCACTGCACTAAGTCCTGAGCGTATGCCCGGGCCGTTGGCCAATAAAATCATGTACGGAAGGCCTTGCTTACAAGGGCCCGGTCTGCGGCGTGGTGCCCGCCGAGTCCGGCATGAATTTCAGCCAGAAGGTCTCGCCCTTCCTCTTTGGAGATACACCTTTGAAGGACTCCGGTTGTGCTTTTCTTATAAAGCTCTCCCTCGTGGACTTTGTAGGCTTTAGATCGCCGCACTATGCAGCAGGCCTCGTTTTGATCCTCGGGAAGTTCCTGCCTAGTTAGGTAGGCTAGGAATGATTCTTTCCACGGGGCAATGACTGCCATTATTGTGTGGGCTGACGGCGTTGTTTTGTTGGCTGAGCCACCAACTGTGTCGGAGTGTTCGGTGAGGGCAAGTGTGGTTGTGTCCGGGCTATTGTTTCCTGACTCTCCCTCCCATGATATGGATGGCTTGAACAGCCTCTCTAGGAAGATGTTGGGAGGGACGGCATTGCGCTTGGCGCCAATGCGTGCCAACGCGTCTGCTGCCTGGTTATTCTCCCAGGCTATGTGATGAAATTCGAGCCCCTCAAACCGAGCTGACATCTTTAAGATGGCGTTGCGGTAAGCTGCCATTTTCGGATCCTTGGCGTCAAAGTCTCCATTTATTTGGGATATTGCAAGGTTTGAATCCCCGCGGACCTCTAGGCGCTGAATGCCCATGGAGACTGCCATCCGGAGACCATGTAAAAGGGCCTCGTATTCGGCTGCGTTGTTGGAATCCGTGTACATTATCTGAAGTACGTATTGGACTGTGTCTCCGGTTGGGGACGCCAGAACAACGCCAGCCCCCAGGCCAGCCAACATTTTGGAGCCGTCGAAGTGCATGATCCAGTTGGAGTATGCGCTGTAATCTTTAGGGAGCTCGGCTTCAGTCCATTCGGCGATGAAGTCGGCCAAAACCTGCGACTTAATAGCTCGCCTTGGCTTGTAAGTTATGTCGAACGGGAGGAGCTCGATGGCCCATTTGGCAATCCGGCCCGTTGCATCGCGATTGTTTATAATATCATTAAGAGGTACTTCGGATGCCACTGTCGCAGCTTCCGGGATGCCATGAACACCGCGTATGCTATCTTTTGATAATGCGGGTACCGTGATTTGCATGGGGTTAGGACCGTGGACACGTAGTAAACTGATTTTTGGAGAGGGAACTTGTGTTCGTCCGTTTCTCGTTCGACAACGAGCACCGCGCTTACAACGTGATGGGTTGCCGCGATGTATAACAGCATTGGTTCACCCGTGTTGGGCGCGGCCAGGACCAGATTTGTTGCCAGTATGGATTTTATTTCTTCGAGTCCGGTCGTGGCGGCATCCGTCCACTCGAAGTGTTCGGTGCATCGCAGGAGGCGATAGAGGGGTAATGCCTTTTCTCCTAAGCGGGAGATAAAGCGGCTTAGAGCCGCCACGCATCCTGTCAATTTTTGTATTTGTTTGAGGTCTTTTGGAGTATCCAATTGTGACAGAGCTCGAATCTTGGCTGGGTTTGCTTCAATTCCTCTACCGGATACGATGAAGCCCAAGAGCTTTCCGGCTGGTACGCCGAAAACGCAGTTTTCCGGGTTGAGCTTAATGTCATATGTTCGGAGATTGTCGAACGCGAGCCTCAAGTCATCTACTAGAGTATCAACGTGTTTGGTTTTGACGACCACGTCATCTACGTATGCTTCAACTGTTTTGCCGATCTGGTTGGCCAGACATGTCTGAATCATGCGCTGATATGTTGCGCCGGCATTTTTGAGCCCGAATGGCATCGTGTTGAAGCAGAATGGGCCATATGGGGTGATGAATGCCGTTGCGGCTTGGTCTGACTCTGCCATCTTGATTTGGTGGTAGCCAGAGTATGCATCGAGGAAACACAATGAGTCGTGTCCTGTGGTGGCGTCGATGATTTGATCAATTCGGGGGAGTGGGAAAGGATCCTTTGGGCAGGACTTATTTAGGTCTTTGAAATCGACACATAGGCGCCAAGATTTGTCCTTCTTTGGTACCATCACCAGGTTTGCTAGCCAGTCCGGATGTTTTATATCTCTGATGAATCCGGCTTCCAGCAGTTTTGCTAGCTCCTCTCCCATGGCTTGTCTCTTGGGTTCGGAGAAACGCCGTAGAGTCTACTTAACGGGCTTAAAACCCTTTTAGGATGTTCAGGTTGTGCTCAGCCAGCCTGCGTGGGATTCCTGGCATGTCTGAAGGGTGCCAGGCGAAAATGTCCCAATTTTCTCGCAGGAATTCTCTGAGTGCGGCGTCTACATCGGGTTTTAGCTGTGCCCCGATGGAGGCCGTTTTTGTGGGGTCCGTTGGATGGACTTGGAATTTGACTATTTCATCCGCTGGTTTGAAAGAGGTGGACTTGGATCTCTTATCTAGTATCACATCGTCCCTGTCCACCGTGGAGCGCAACGCAGTTAGTTCCTCGGCCGCTAGGGCTTCGGATAATGCCTCCTGGGCCAGTGCGGCTGTCTTGTTTTCGGCGCGGAGCGCTGTGTCCGGATCACTTGCGAGAGTGATGATTCCATTGGGTCCATGCAGTTTGAGCTTCATGTACCCATAATGGGGTATGGCTTGAAAAATTGTAAATGCTTCTCGCCCTAGCAGAGCGTGGTATCCGCTGCTGAACGGGGCCACTTGGAATGTGACCTCCTCGGATCTGTAATTATCCAGCATGCCGAACACCAAATCCAGTGTGATTTTTCCTGAACAGCACGCTTCCCGGCTTGGTATTATTCCTCTAAAGGTTGTGTTGCTTCGCTCAATGCGGCTCCAGTCAATTTCCATTTTTCGCAGGGTTTCCTCGTAGATGAGGTTAAGTCCGCTGCCGCCGTCCATGAGTACCTTTGTAAGTCGGAAGCCGTCCACTATCGGACTGAGGACCAATGCGGCTGGTGCTCAGGCTGTCCGGAACTTAGGTTCGTCACTGGCATTAAAGGTAACAGCCGTGTCACTCCATGGGTTTATTGTTGCTACTTGGTAGCCTTCGGTAAGGTTGCGGAGCGTTCGTTTCCTTGCATTGTTTGATGCAAAGGTCTCGAAGACTGTTGACACCGTACTGGCGTTTCTGGGGAGGTGTTCTTCGGGTTCTGGAGTTAGAAGCTCCTCGCCACTTCTGGCCACCTGCCGGAGTATCCAACATGCTCTAAGGCTGTGAGTTGGTGTGACTTCCCCTGAACTATGAATTTTACAGGGTCCATTGGGCCATCCCTCCAGTACGGTCCCATACCCTATAGAGGGTTTTTGTTTTCTAATGTTTGGCTCAGATGCCTGGCGATAATGCGCCCTTTTGATTCAGACTCGTGTTGTATTCAGGGCCGGATTGTCCCAGAATTTGTCTTCAGTTTTCCGAACGCTTTCTGTCGCACAGTACTTTCATACTATGGATGTCAAGTCGGCGAAGCATGTAATTTCGCGGTGACTTATGGCGTTGAGGATTCCGATGTCCGTGTAGTTGTTGCGAAAGAATGAAATTGCTTCTTTCTCACGGCAGTCCTTTATCCTATTCATAACCAGGAGGAATCTGGCCCAATAGTGGTGTACTGATTCCCCGGGCTCTTGCCGTATTTGGGATAAATCCCTAATAGTTGGGTGGGCAGGTGGATTTAAATTCGGAACCTTGCTCGATATAAGATTCAGGGGCCAAGAAGTTTCCGAATTCGGAAGCTTGCTTTCTTGGACGTTATTCAATGAATCAGGCCTGCTGCCTGACTTTAGGTTCAGGGCTTGGGCGACATCCTTCCCTCCGCGGGTGTCCGGCTTGGAGGGGTCGGGAATCCGGACGCATCTGGTCCTTAGGGTGGGCGAAGATTCGCCGCATTGTTCTTCCACCACTTCAACATGGTGGGTGACCTGGGGAGAGTCGATCTCTCTCTGATCGGGTTTAAGCCCAATCTGGCCGTAATCTGTAGCGACTCCCAAGGAAGCAATGCGATCCAAGAGCTCGTTCAGGGAAGAGAGCTCCGTCGGATCTAACTGCTCGGCGAGCTCCGAGCTAATGTGGAGATTGCTTTCGATGGCCCGAGAGGTCATCGTCGGCGCGGCGGCCGAACAGACGGTCATCAAAAAACTGCCTAGCCGGAGAGTTTGGCCGACAGCCAAAGCTCCTTTAGCAACATCGCCGTCTTTAAAGACGGGGTGCGGCATCCTTCCTGACGGTGACGACACAGAGGAACTCTCAATTAAAGCACCAATGTCGGTGTCAAAACCGGCGGATCTCGGGTAGGGGGTCCTGAACTGTGCGTCTAGGCGGATGGTAACAGGAGACAAGGGACACGATGTTTTTACCCAGGTTCGGGCCCTCTCGATGGAGGTAAAACCCTACTCCTGCTTGATTAATATTGATGATATGGGTAGTACAATAGTGGATCTATCACGAGATCAGAGAGGCTAAACCCTAGAAGCTAGCCTATGGTATGATTGTTGTTCGTCCTACGGACTAAAACTCTCCGGTTTATATAGACACCGGAGAGGGCTAGGGTTATACAGAGTCGGTTACAATGGGAGGAGATCTTCATATCGTATCGCCAAGCTTGCCTTCCACGCCAAGGAAAGTCCCATCCGGACACGGGACGGAGTCTTCAATCTTGTATCTTCATAGTCCGGGAGTTCGGCCGAAGGTCATAGTCCGACCATCCGGACACCCCCTAATCCAGGACTCCCTCACTCAGCATGTTGGAAAGAGTATGATATACATATCTAATTGGATGTGGGGGAGCATGAATTGTTATTGTTGACATTACCCCTGAGGTAAAAGGTTGTGGGGCAAAACTATAAGCCCCTATCTTTCTCTGTGTCCGACTAAATCTCCGTAACCACAAGTATCGCGTGAGTGCTAGCAATTATGAAGGACTAAATGATAGTTGAGTATGTGGACTTGCTTTTAAGCTCTGACATAGACTCTTTCCGATGTTATGATTAATTGCAATTGCTTCAATGACTGAGATTATAATTGTTAGTGCCCAATAATGTTTTTGATTCATGCTTTGGCTTTGTGAATAGATCATTACTTGAACATGAGTAATCATATGACAAAATCTATTTATGTTGCTGTTATGAAATAATCATGATGTCTTCATGTCCGTATTTTATTTTTATCGATGGCTCTACCTCTAAACAGGAGGACATATTTATTGTTATCGGCTTTTCGCTTGAGGACAAGCGAGGTCTAAGCTTGGGGGAGTTGATACGTCTATTTTGCATCATGCTTTTATGTCAATATTTATTGCATTATGGGTTGTTATTTCACGTTATGTCACAATACTTATGGCTATTCTCTCTTATTTTACAAGGTTTACATGAAGAGGGAGAATGCCGGCAGCTGGAATTCTGGGCTGGAAAAGGAGCAAATATTGAAGGACTATTCTGCGCAACTCCAAAAGTCCCGAAACTCCACGGAATACCTTATAATAAATAAAGAAAAATCATCGCCAAAGATGAAGGCCAGGGGGCCCACACCCTGCTCACGAGGGTGGGCCCCCCCTAGGCGCGCCCCCCTACCTCGTGGGCCCCCTGGTGGCTCTCTGACGCCCATCTTCTCCTATATGAAGTCTTTCGATGAGAAAAAAATCAGAGAGAACCTTTCGGGACGAGATTCCGCCGCCACGAGGCGGAACCTTGGAGGAACCAATCTAGGGCTCTGGCGGAGCTTTTCTGCCGGGGACACTTCCCTCCGGGAGGGGGAAATCATCACCATCGTCATCCCCAACGCTCCTCTCATCGGGAGAGGGTAATCTCCATCAACATCTTCACCAACACCATCTCATCTCCAAACCCTAGTTCATCTCTTGTATCCAATTCTTGTCTCCAAGTCTGGGATTGGTGCTAGTAGTTTGCTAGTAGTGTTGATTACTCTTTGTAGTTGATGCTAGTTGGTTTATTTGGTGGAAGATCATATGTTCAGATCCTATATGCACATTATTACCCCTCTGATTATGAACATGAATATGCTTTGTGAGTAGTTACGTTTGTTCCTGAGGACAAGGGAGAAGTCTTGCTATTAGTAGTCATGTGAATTTGGTATTCGTTCGATATTTTGATAAGATGTATGTTGTCAAACCTCTAGTGGTGTTATGTGAACGTCGACTACATAACACTTCACCATTATTTGGGCCTAGAGGAAGGCATTGGGAAGTAATAAGTAGATGATGGGTTGCTAGAGTGACAGAAGCTTAAACCCTAGTTTATGCATTGCTTCGTAAGGGGCTGATTTGGATCCACATGTTTCATGTTATGGTTAGGTTTACCTTAATACTTTTGTTGTAGTTGCGGATGCTTGCAATAGAGGTTAATCATAAGTGGGATGCTTGTCCAAGTAAGGGTAGTACCCAAGCACCGGTCCACCCACATATCAAATTATCAAAGTACCGAATGCGAATCATATGAGCGTGATGAAAACTAGCTTGACGATATTCCCATGTGTCCTCGGGAGTGCTTTTCCTATTATAAGAGTTTGTCCAGGCTTGTCTTTTGCTACAAAAAGGATTGGGCCACCTTGCTGCACTTTATTTACTTTTTCTACTTGTTGCTCGTTACAATTTATCTTATCACAAAACTATCTGTTACCACTTATTTCAGTACTTGCAGAGAATACCTTGCTGAAAACTGCTTATCATTTCCTTCTACTCCTCGTTGGGTTCGACACTCTTACTTATCGAAAGGACTACGATAGATCCCCTATACTTGTGGGTCATCATCCACCGACGTACTTCTTCCTCCTATATATACCCATATACCCCGAAACCATCAGGGGAGCCACCGAAAAACTATTTCCACCCACTACTAGAAAAAGGGCTATAGATGGGATTGACACTAATGGCGCACCAGAGAGTAGGTGCGCCATTAGTATATACTAATGGCGCACCACCTTCTGATACGCCATTAGAGTGAAACTACTAATGGCGCACCAGGCAAAGAGTGCGCCATTAGTATCAAACTTTTTTTTAACTAGCGTGCCTGTCCAAACATACTAATGGCGCATCCAGATAAAGTGCGCCATTAGTACTTGTAACTACTAATGGCGCACCGGGAAAAGGGTGCGCCATTAGTACCAAATTTTGTTTTTTGAACTAGTGCGCCTGTCCAAACATACTAATGGCGCATCCGGACGTAGTGCGCCATTAGTAGTTTTAACTACTAATGGCGAACGGTGCAAAGGGTGCGCCATTAGTATTAAAAATTTTTTAACTAGTGCGCCTGTCCAAACATACTAATGGCGCATTAGGATAAAGTGCGCCATTAGTAGTTTAATCTAGTAATGGCGCACTGCGGATCAGTGCGCCATTAGTATTTTTTTTTTGCAAAACTACTAATGGCGCACCGCCAGAAGGTGCGCCATTAGTTACCTGGATTACTAATGGCGCATTTAGTGCTGGTGCGCCATTAGTAAGTGGGCAGCAACAAGATATTTTGGACAGCCCTCTCCTACCCACACTCACTTTCTCCCCACTTCATTCTCTCCACCTCCTCCTTGTCTCAGGTGCCTCCTCTTTTTCACCTCATTTCCACCATAGATTCATTCAAATTAAGTGGTTAAATTACCTTGTTTTAATAGGTAAGTAAGGGGGGAAGCTATATTTATGTTGTTCTCCCTACAACAATGTGCACATGCACTTTTTACGGCCTAGCTAGATCTATGTATGTTTGTGGTGTTGCATATGTTTGTGGTGTTGCAAATGTGTTTGTGTTTGGAGGTGTACCGGTATTTGAAATGCGATAGTTGCCAATATTTTGCCGGAATGTTGATTCATTTCCGTTTCAGCGAGAATTTTGGCATTAAGCATTCTTTTTGGTCCTATTTCTAGGGAAAGTCATGCCAAATTTTTGTTTGGTTCTAAAATATCGTTTTGCTCTACCCCGCAGGCGACCATGGTCCGCACGATGACCGAAGGCATCGTGAATAGGTTTTTGAGGTCCGCGAAGGCCGAGATGCTTCAAAAGAATGAGACGGAGATAAGATGTCTGTGTCGAAGATGCAAGCTGAAGAGCCTTATTGCGGACCTGGATTCCGGGCAAGTGCGGGACCACCTGCTCTTGCGTGGTTTCATGGATGGCTATCGGTCGCAAGGTGATGAAGATGACTACGAAGTCGTCCATGGGGGCCGGGCAATAAATGAGGAAGGGCAGCAAGACAACCACCGCGGCTTGGGCGGGCGAGAAGACGAAGAATCCCCAGGAGATGATCACGACGGTGATGCTGTACACAGTCATCATGTAGAAGATGCAGGACATGATGATGAGGAAGATGCCGGAGCAGGCGACGGGCATGATCATGAAGATGATGATGCCGGCGGAGTAGACGACGCTGGACCATCGATGGGCTGGGTGCAGGACCCTCATATTCAAGAGCTGCTTCTCAAGCAGACGGATAACGCCAGAGCTGCCGCCCGAGAGAAAGCCAAGATGGATCAACTTGAGTTAGACGCGGTTACTCCATTGTATGAAGGATGCAGGCCCGAGGATACCCGCCTGAAAGTAACGCTCATGGCTCTGGAGATGAAGGTAAAACACAAAATGACCGACGCAGCGCTATTTCGTGGACCCTAAGGTAGCAAAGCTCCTGCGTTGGCACGCGGATAGGGAGGAGAAGAAGCAAGAAGATGACGCAAATGATCCGGAGATAGATAAAAAAGACAAGATGCTGAGTCACCCTAAGGATGCGAGCCAGTGGCAAGCGTTGAACTTCGAAGACTCGGAATTTGGGAACGATCCAAGGAACATCGTGCTGGGCGCGAGCACCGATGGAGTCAATCCGTTTGGCAGCCAGAGAAGCACACATAGCACCTGGCCTGTGTTTGTGTGGATGTACAACCTTCCCCCCTGGTTGTGCATGAAGAGGAAGTACATTCACATGAGTATGCTAATTGAAGGGCCGAAACAACCAGGGAACGACATCAATCTGTATCTGGGGCTGCTGAAAGAGGAGCTTGACACGCTGTGGAAAACGCCAGCCAATACGTGGGACACCGCAGAGATAGAATATTTCCCTATGAGAGCCGCACTGCTCACGACGGTGCACGACTATCTCGGTTACGGATATCTCGCGGGGCAGGTAGTCCACGGATTTTCTGGATGCGTAAGGTGCATGGATGACACAACATATCGCCAGCTAGATAGAGATCCCGGGTCTTCGAAAACCGTGTTCATGGGACATCGAAGGTGGCTTCGCGACGATGACCCGTGGAGGAAGCGCAAGGATCTGTTCGATGGTGAAACCGAACCCCGAAAACGCCCGTGTACGAGGAGCGGCGAGGAAATAGATAAGCTGTTGAAAAATTGGAAAGACTGCCCACTGCCGGGAAAGAAGCAAAAGGTGCCAGAGCCGGGAAAGAAGCGAAAGGCGCCAGAGCCGGTGCTGAAGGTATGGAAAACAAGGTCTGTTTTCTGGGACTTGCCGTACTAGAAGATCCACCGTGTGCCTCACAGCCTTGATGTCATGCATATCACGAAGAACATGTGCGAGAGTCTGCTTGGTACCCTGCTCAACATGCCAGAGAGGACCAAAGATGGGCCGAAAGCAAGGGCAGACTTGAAATCAATGGGCATCAGGCAGGAGCTTCACGCTAATGATGATGATGATGATGATGATGATGATGATGAGGCGAAGCAGGACACAGAAAGTCGTCGCAAAGGCAAAAAGGCCAAGAAGACCGGAAATGACTACCCTCCCGCGTGCTTCACTCTAAGTCAGGAGGAGATCGAGCAGTTTTTCACCTGCCTCCTAGGAGTAAAACTTCCTTACGGTTACGCGGGGAAGATAAGCAGATACCTAGACCCAGCGAAGCAGAAGTTCAGCGGGATGAAGTCTCACGACTGTCACGTGCTGATGACACAGATACTTCCAGTTGCAATCCGTGGGATCATGGACACGCACGTCCGTGAAATGCTATTTGGCCTATGCAACTTCTTCGACATCATCTCTCGGAAGTCGATTGGCGTGAGGCAACTCAGAAGGCTACAGGAAGAGATCGTGGTGATACTATGCGAGCTTGAGATGTACTTCCCGCCCGCATTCTTCGACGTTGTGGTGCATCTGCTGGTCCATATAGTGGAGGATATCATCCAACTCGGGCCGACGTTCCTGCACAGCATGATGCCGTTCGAAAGGATGAATGGTGTCATCAAAGGATATGTTCGCAACATGTCACGTCCAGAAGGAAGCATAGCCAGGGGCTTTCTGACCGAAGAGTGCATCTCCTACTGCACGAATTATCTAGGCATCGAGAACCCCATTGGTCTGCCCGTCAACAGGCACCTCGGTAGGCTCGCTGGATGGGGTTGCCGTGAGGGTCGCCGCGAAATGCATGTCGACTTCGATGGTCGACTCGCCGACTTTGAAAGAGCAAACCTAGTCGCGCTACAACACATAGACGTGGTCGATCCTTGGGTGGTACAGCACAAAACCTTTATTGAGAAGACGTACAATGACCGAGGCCAACAGAGGATGGACGGAGATATACTCAAAGAGCACAACTCATATTTCTCGATTGTATTTCATGGGCACTTTTTGAACTATCATGAATATTTTTTAATTTCATGGACACCATCCCAGCTTGCCAGATCCGGTCCCACTCCATCTCGATCGCTATCCCACCTCGATCTCGATCCCCCTCCATCTCGATCGCTATCCCACCTCGATCCCCCTCCATCTCGATCGCTATCCCACCTCGCCAGATCCGGTCCACCGGCCGCCGCCGCCGACCGCCCGCACCCTTGATTCCCCTACTCAACCGCCGCCGCCGACCCCCCGCACCCCTCCCCTACTCAACCGCCGCCGCCGACCCCCCGCACATATTATGGAGCCTGGGAATATTACTGTTATGATTTAAACAAGTTTGAACATATTTAAACACAAATAAGTATCAAACAACATTTTAAATGCATAAAAAAATCATGGAGCCTGGGAATCGAACCCAGGACCTCCTGGTGTGAGAACTAGCTGCTGACCAGTCGAGCTAGTAGAGAAGACTTGATGTGTATCAGGTCAGGTGGTAGATAACCTATTGGCTCGAGCAGAAGTAAAAAAAAATACTAATGGCGCACCTGGGTGAGGTGCGCCATTAGCATGTATGTACTTATGGCGCACCGAGGGGTGGTGCGCCATTAGTATTGTGCCGCCCCTACTTCGTATCGATCCCCACTCTCTCCCTCGCCCTCGCCCGCGATCCCCTTCCCCTCTCCTCTCCCAACGCCGCCGCCCCGCCTCCCTCGACGCCGCCCCGACACCAGCGCCACCCTGTCCACACCATCGTCGCCAGCGCCGCCCCGACACCACCGTCGCCCCGCCACCCTCGATGCCGCCCCGACACCAGCGCCGCCCCATCCACACCACCGTCGCCAGCGCCGCCCCGACACCACCGTCGCCCCGCCGCCCTCGACGCCGCCCCAACACCAGCGCCGCCCCGTCCACACCACCGTCGCCAGCGCCGCCCCGACACCACCGTCGCCCCGCCGCCCTCGACGCCGCCCCGACACCAGCGCCGCCCCGTCCACACCACCGTCGCCAGCACTGCCCCGACACCACCGTCGCCCCGCCGCCCTCGACGCCACCCTAACACCAGCGCCGCCCCGTCCACACCACCGTCGCCAGCGCCGCCCCGACACCATTGTTGAGCGCACACAGGAGCCCAAATATCCACGGAGCGCACGGAGGAGATCGTCATCATCCATCCAGATCGGCTTCTTCTTCTTCAACTTCGCAGAATCGTCGGTGGTCGTCTCTTCCTCTAGGTATATGCCTCCTTATTATCCATTCCATGCTCCTATAGTCCTGCGAATTCGCGGCCCCAAGTAGTAGATCGTGGTAAAATTCACTGGAGGGGATTTTTGTGCTCTGCTCTGTTCGACGAACTGGGTGGGGATTTTTTCTCCTTTTCTACGATCATGCGGTTAATTAGTCAGGGCTGTTGTGGAATTCGTAGTGGTGATGATGCGAAAGGCTAAAATCTAGCGCTACTTGCACTTGGTTTGGTTCAGAAAACCCGCAAAGTCTCTCGGATTGGTTAATAATCATATATGTATGCCCTTCCTTCATGTTTGATTAGCACATGCATGTTTCACCCGACTTGTATGAATAGGTTGCTGCTTGTTAGGCACGATGGACATGGTTTGGTCAAGTGCAAATTGAAATGGGAATTGGGTAGGCAGTTAGGCATGATGGCTGGTTGTTGCTGCCCTGTTTATTTTAGTTGTGAGGACGACTAGTTCTGTTGCTGTTGCCCTGTCAAATGTTCTGTTGTGAGGACGACTAGTTCTGCTCTAGCTGGCATAAACACATCAATGTGGTGCTACCAGCTCTCGAACCGACAAGAAAATTGGTTAACTGTACAAGAAAATGTGGTGCTACCAACCCTCCTCCTGCCCCCGTGAGCTCCCCCTCCTCCTCTCCTCCTCTCCCCCTCTCCCCCTCTCACAATTTTTCACATTTTTCTTCCTGGTTCATTAGTTTTAGATATTGTACATCTAGAAAAACCAAATGCAACCAAAACAGTCAGTTATAGCGTTGTTTGTCTTGGCTAGTCTTTGCTGATAATAATCATCAACTTGTTGTCTTTTCCTCTCAAGGTTCTTGAACAGAAACAAGAAAGGAACGCCCTGTGACTCTATATGTTTCCAAGAGTAGGTAGAATTTGCACGCAACCACCTGTTGTACGTGGAGGTCGGAACATAGGGAGTTGAGCAAGCTAGCGGTAGTTGACTCCAAGTCTCCTCCCGGCTGTCATGAGACGTCCATGTTGTTCTTTCTGTAGTGTACTAGAAAGGTTACATCTTACAAGTTTAGAAGTGCATAGAGGAATGTATGGCAACGTGCAGCCCAACATAACAGAACAGTAGAAGTCCAGAATTCAAAAAATAAAAACAGTAGAAGTCGCTGAGACGTTAGTTGATGATGACAAAATTTTTTCTGAACTCTACTTCAGAATGCTTTTTCTTTCTGAATGGCATGTGCAATTTCTGCAAGGGAAGATCCTTGGTTAATATCTGAAACTTGGTTAATCTACTAGATAAAACTTGGTTCTATCTGAAACAAAGAAACTATACACTAGATAAAATGGTTAGTATCTGAAGGGTTAAGCTTATTTTTGGTTAATCTACTGCTTCAAGTTTTCTTCATCAAATGATGCCTTTTTTGGCCATTTTAATATTTATTGAAATGGTTAGTATCTGGTACTTTAATCTTCCACAGTTCACCAAGAATCACTAGGAGTACTGTGCTGCTGTATTATGCCTATAAAAACACTTGTTTGGTCAATTAAACAGGGCATTTTTGTTTTCTGTTGAACCTAAGCAATTTCATACGCTTGACAAAGTTGATGCTTTGTTCTTTTGCTCTGCTCTGCTCTTGCTCTGCATGTGCTTCTCAGTTTGCTAGCTATATCTCTAGGTTCTTGATTGGCTTCACTAGTTGATTGGTTGTTTGCATTGTCTGTTTGTGCTAGTTTCCCCCGAGCACCCATGATCTATAGTTCTTGTTACAGACAGAGAGTTGGTCCACTAGTTATGTAGTTTTTAGGAAAATGCTAGTAACTTGTGCTTTCATATCCTAGTTATGTAGTTTTTAGGCAAATGCTAGTAACTTGTGCTTTCATATCTCTGTATTGGTTCAGTAGGTGTTTCCTTTATTTTGTCAGTGTTAGATCATCTAACTAAATTTGTGTGTACAAGCCCTGCAGTGCAGATGTATTTTAGTGTAAGCTCAGCAATTTTCAGTGTAGCCCTGATGCTTCTTATATGTAATTACAGTATAAAACTTCCCCTAATAATAGTGTAAATTTTCCCATATTTTTTGTTACACTGAAAATAAGGCAATTAACTAGCCACTTACTTTTTTTGCCCATTGGCATTTGACTTTGTATGGAACCTGAAGCTGTATACCAACTTATCAGATTTATTGTGCTTCTTTGCCACATTTACAGCTACCATGTTGTTTTAATACAGAAACAGTTTGGTAGCTGTCCGTGAACAATGTGGTAGCTGGTACAGTTACCAGGTCTTTTTTTTAATTGAACCAAACTGGTACAGTTACCAGGTCAGATGATGCTTAGACTAGGAAGATTGCTGCTAGATGTTAATTTGCTGGTACTAGCTACAATTTGGCACTGAAAAGCAAAAGCAAAAGCCCTAGAGTTTGCTGATATATATTTTTCCATGTTGTGATGGAGGCCTTTTTTGCCTTGTCCACCCGAGAGGCCCTTGAGTTTGCTGGAATGTCGATTAACTTCCGTTCCGGCAAATTCGGGTACTCCATATGTCCTATTTTCAGCAAAGGTCATGCTGAAATTTTCTGTGAATTTTAGCATGACTTTGCTAAAAATAGGACATATGGGGTACTTGTGACTAATGCATGGGCCGGGGTATCTTAGTAGTTAATTAAGTAGGATCAAGTGCCCCTTTATTCTAGCTGCATTAAACCCATAGGCGTGCCTCGGTGTCGAAAAACCCTCAATGATAAAAGCTTAGATTTTAGGATGCCTCGGTGTCGACAAACCCTAAATGATGAGACCATGATCTTGTTCGTTGACAATAACCAACTTTTTGACCAAACTTTGTTTCTATTTAGAGAGAAACATGGCCCAGAACGATGAGGCCGGGGGTTCGGGCGGCAAGGCATTCTGGGAGCTGTCCCGAGAGATGGAGGAACAACCTCACTTGTATGAGGATGCCGCCTTCCCCACCGATCCTGAGACCACTGATGGTACCGCCGAGGATGACCCCACTGATGCCACCACTGATGGTGCCGCCGAGGATGCCACCACTGATGATGGCGGCGCATGCACAGATGGCAGCCAACAGAAGAGGCAACGGAAGGACCGGCGCCCGACCGTGCTCCGCACCCTCAAGGAGGAAGTTACTGAAGTGGACTCCGACGGGAATCCAACGGCGCCCGAACGAATAGTCAAGGGGTACTCGCTTCAGCTCGGGTGCATTCACCGGAGCACCGTCTCGATCAACACCGATAACCTGAGGCATCCTGACTGAGGGAATTTGCGCAACCTCCTCTTCACGAAGCTGCACGAACGATACAAGTTCCCCGCTGCTTTTGAAAACACAAGCCTCAAAGGGAATAAAGTGAACAATGCTGCCCTCACGAAGATGAGCAAGGCCCTGTCTACTTGGAAAAGCAATGTGAATAGAATGATCGAGAAAGGTGAGAGTTATGAGAAGATCAAGGAGAAAAATCCTTCGATCACCGAAGATGACTACAACGACTTCAAGATCAATTGCTCGAGCACCGCAAACTCCCAATCAAGTCAGTGGGGGAAAGAAATGCGGGAGCTGAACTTAGGGGAACACAAACTCGGTCCCGGCGGTTACAGAGTGGCGGAGCCTATATGGGACAAGGAGGACGCGGAGCGTGCCGAGCAAGGCCTACCGCCCCGCTTCGAGAAATACAGCGGTAACAAGCAGACTAGGAACTATGTCAGGGCCCGGTACAAGGAGGACCCGATAACAAAGGAGCTTACCACGGATCCGAAGACCAGGGCGCTTGAGCTTGTTCTGGTAAGGAATACACCCCCACGTAATTAGCTCCATATGGTTGCATTCTAATTAATGAAGCCAAATTTCTAAATGGTTCACATTCCTTCCGCAGGCGACTGAAAGCAGTAGCGCGGGGTCGACTACGAGCAACCCTTGGGACACCACTCTAAATAGGGTGTTGAATGTAATGAAGAACAAGGATAAGCTCAGTAAGCCGACGTCAGCTGGTCGTGTGGCCGGCAAAGGCTTGTCCACAAAATGGGGGTCATACTATACCGCTGGTGTGCGGAAGGAGAAAAAGACCAGCTCGGAAAGCCAGGTGCGCGAGGTTCAAGAACTCAAGGCACAGGTGGCGCGGATTCCGGAGATTGTCCAAGAGCAAGTGGAACAACGACTCGGAGCGACGATCACCGCCATTGTGCCTACCTTGATCCAGGGGTTGAGTGCGTGGATTGCGGGCGGCCAACAGGGGCCGCCCCCGATTCCTAGCTTCACGGCCAGCAACTCGCAGAATGCGATGGCGGGGCCATTGGTGTCTCCGGTGGAGGTGGCATTGGTGTCTCCGACGCCGGCACGGGAGCTTAATGCACCCGGGTGTACGCCGGCCGGCACCTCTGCAGCAAGCAGCCCCTCCGTCAACTGCACGCCCGCCGTTGGCGGTGCCTCGACATTAGCCGAGCTCGACGCCATCATCACGGTAACTAATTAAGCCTCTCTCGGCCGAGGACTTCATCTCCTTGCCTTTGACTGGGCATCCCTGACGCCCTACATGTTTTCGCAGGGCGCCGCCGACGTTCCGTGCACTCTCCTGCACTTCGTGAACAACGAGTTGGTCGATGTCGCCAAGGGCAAAATCGTTCAACCGGGCAACCCCTTGTTCCACGGTACCCAGATGCCACCCAACTTGTTTAGGGTTCAACTGGTTCGGGTGCTGCCAGGCTGCGACGAGTTGTTACCTCCGATTCGACCCGTCGGGGCCGACGATGATGATGTGATGACCCTCAGCGCCTGCCTGAGCTGGCCCCTGCTTTGGCCGAAGAGCCAGATTCGTTTGGGGGCGGGGGACACCACCCCAAAGACAACACCACCAGTCATGCCGGCACCAAGTCGGCCCCATGGCAAGACCGCCGCAACGGTGCCGGACATCCCTATGCCACTGGATCCAAACATGCATATGGCACAGGATCAGAAAGACTACGACGACGATACATTTGGCAACGTCGATCAGTACTTTGCCGAACATGGGTACGATGGCGACTTCATGGGGGCTCCTTCTCAAGAACCCAACCCAACAAAAGACGTGCGCGATCTAGCTGGTACCGCGGAGAAGCCAAGTTGCAACAGGCGTCGTCTGCCATTCAGCTCTCAGGAGACGCCTCCAGCTGCCGACTCCACCGAGCCTCAGATAGGCGAGGTGCGAAATATTATCAGCCCAAATACACTCAAGAAGGCGGTCTGTGAGCAGAACTCGGTCCCATTATAGGAGAAGAATAAGGCACGCAAAAGAAAGACTAACAAGGGTGCGAGCCAGCCGGCACCGAGTACGATCCGTGCTCAGGACGGGCCACCTTCACCTGAGGATATCTCGAGGAGGGTGCATGTGGCGGGTAGGGCGATGCTACCGACAAATATGCTCAATGCTGCAATCGGTGCTATGCGGAGTCTGCATGACAGTGTTCTTTCTTTGGAGAAGCGGCGTCTCAGAGAGAAGGATGTGGCATACCCGGTTTTCGCGGCCAAGGTGCCAGAGGGCAAGGGCTTTGTGGATAACTCCATCGGGGGTACGATCGTCCTGCGGTTTGATGACATCCACGCTATGTTGAACCTTCATCCGCTGCACTACACCTTTGTTCGGCTATTTTCGCTGAGTATGGAGATGCGGATCATTCGCGACAAGACCCCGGACATCGTGATAGTCGACCCCTTCTACATGCATGCCAAGATCTTGGGCAGCGCTGGGGACCAGCAAGTCGCGAGTTCTTACCTCGAAGGCGTCATTCTGGCAAACCAAGATAAGGATAACTTCCTCGTGCCTTACTTTCCCGAGTAAGTCCTCCCCTCAACCGCCCCGTAACATATGAATTCTTAGATTTCGATCGTTTTTCTTTTAACATTCCGTGTTTTCTGCAGTGACACACATTGCACGCTCATCCTCCTAAGCCCCAAATATTCCATGGCCACGTATTTCGACCCAGACCGTCAGTCGAACGTAGACTACACAAATGTCAAGAAGGTTCTTGATGATGTTCTCCCCGGCTACGTCAAATTTGGAGGCACCTTCACCAGGCCTATTCGTAAGTACGGCAAGCACGTGTTCTCCCACAATACGACGTTCTGCTGCGTCAAGCAGCCGCCTGGCGGTCAGACGGGTGCCTACTACACCATCCATCACATGCGGGCGATCGTACGGGACCATCATCAACTTCTGCTACCGAGTAGACTCAAAGATTGGGCCGCGAGCGTGTCGGCAATCCAGGACGCGGACATCAGAAAAGAATTCTTTCGCATCCAGTCGGAGTTTGCGAAAATCATCCATCAAGATGTCCTTCATACCTCGGGGCAGTTCTACCTCAGAAATCAACCGTCCAACAGTGACATCGACACAATGCTACAAATGCAGGCTGACAACGCCCGTTCTTTCATGACTCCCACGATAGACGGCGGCTTCATCCACGCTTCGGTCCCTTGAGTCGAGTCGAAAGCAGTGATGCTGTGTCTAGTTCTGAAACATCGATTGGCTCATGTTGTAATTAAACTTTAATGAACTTGTAGTATGTCTCTTTGGTTTCGAGAGTCATTCAACTTAGATGTAATCGATGCTATTAATGTCTTGCTTTTCTCTTCCGATCGTTCGGTTGCATACTTATATATTGCTTATGTATTGTCTGTGAATTGGTACTAACGTTTCGTTTGGCTAGTGCATAGCGATGCCGACGTATGTCGTGTACAAGGGTAAGGTTCCCGGAGTCTACGATGACTGGGAGGAGTGTCGGAGACAGGTTCACCGATTCAGCGGTAACAGTTACAAAGGGTACACCACTAGGGCCGAGGCCGAATCTAGATACGCCCGCTATCTAGCGGGAGAGGGGAGGGAGCGTTGGAGGAACCGGATGAAGACGAGTTTCATCGTGATGATGCTCATCGTGATGACCGCAACTCTCTTTTATGTGATGGTAGTTTAGATGATCGATATCGACTTGTAATGTGAAGACAAACTCGCTACTCGCGGTCTCGAGACTTGTAATATAATGTTCTATCTTTGTTCGATCTTTTCAATTCGGAGACTAATATGATGAATTGTATTCGGAGACTAATATGATGAATTGTATTCAAAGACTAATCTTCTATTGTATTCGATGAATCTGTTGTTGATGTGTGCTGTCTATATTTTGTCAAATTATACATTTTGTAACCTGTGCAAAAAACAGAAAATAAAAATAAAAAAACCTAATATTCATACTAATGGCGCATCACATGACAGTGCGCCATTAGTATGACAAAGCATACTAATGGCGCATCACTGAAGAGTGCGCCATTAGTATGCCAAGGTTACTAATGGCGCATCTTGCTGCCGTGCGCCATTAGTATGCCAGAGCACCTGGGTATACATGGCCCCTGGGAGGCATACTAATGGCGCACTTCTGTATACACTAATGGCGCATCAGTGGTGCGCCATTAGTATATCAGATACTAATGGCGCACCAGGGGGTGCGCCATTAGTAAAATATACTAATGGCGTGGTACTAATGGCGCACCGCTAATGCGCCATTAATGGCCAAATTAGGTGCGCCATTAGTAGGCCTTTTCCTAGTAGTGACCACTGTAACCTTTTGTATCCGCGAGATCCCATCTTGGAGCCGTCACCGACGCTCCGCCGGAGGGGGGATCCACCATGGAGGGCCTCTACATCAACTCCAAGGCCTCTCCGATGAGTGGTGAGTAGTTTACCACAGACCTCCAGGTCCATAGTTATTAGCTAGGTGGCTTCTTCTCTCTCTTTGATTCTCAATACAAAGTTCTCCTTCATCTTCTTGGAGATCTATTCGATGTAACTCTTTTTGCGGTGTGTTTGTCGAGATCCGATGAATTGTGGGTTTATGGTCAAGTTTATCTATGAGAAATATTTTAATCTCCTCTGAATTCTTTTATGTGTGATTAAGTTATCTTTGCAAGTCTCTTGAATTATCGGTTTGGTTTGGCCTACTAGATTGATCTTTCTTGCCATGGGAGAAGTGCTTAGCTTTGGGTTCAATCTTGCGGTGTCCTTTCCCAGTGACAGCAAGGGCAGCAAGGCGCGTATTGTATTGTTGCCATCAAGGATAAAAAGATGGGGTTTATATCATATTGCATGATTTTATCCGTCTACATCATGTCATCTTTCTTAATGCGTTACTCTGTTCTTCATGAACTTAATACTCTAGATGCATGCTGGATAGCGGTCGATGTGTGGAGTAATAGTAGTAGATGCAGGCAGGACTCGGTCTACTTGTCACGGACGTGATGCCTATATACATGATCATGCCTAGATAATCTCATAATTATTCGCTTTTCTATCAATTGCTCGACAGTAATTTGTTCGCCCATCGTAATAATTATGATATCTTGAGAGAAGCCACTAGTGAAACCTATGGCCCCCGGATCTATCTCTTATCATATAAGCTTTCAATCTACTTTCATTTGCATCTTTACTTTTCCAATCTATATCATAAAATACCAAAAAATATATTTATCTTATCATATTATCTCTATCAGATCTCACTTTCGCAAGTGGCCGTGAAGGGATTTACAACCCCTTTATTGCGTTGGTTGCAAGTTCTTTGTTTGTTTGTGTAGGTGCGCGGTACTTGTGAGGAGCCTCCTACTGGATTGATACCTTGGTTCTCAAAAACTTACGCTACTGTGCTGCATCACCCTTTCCTCTTTAAGGAAAACCAATGCAAGCTCAAGACGTAGCATATACCATGTGAGAAATAAATTGAATTTGGCTATACTAAATACATGAGAAACAAATAAAATTGCTATATTTCCAAGTTGTTAAGCATGCTTGGTTTGCTTAACTGTCTGATCTTCTATTAGGAGTATGTTATGTTGTGCAATGTTGTGCTCAGTTAATTTTTGGTTCATTTGTTGTGGTGTTTAGTTAACTGCTTGGTTCAATTCTGCAATGCAATGTCCAATTGTCGTGGGTATAATTTTGTATTGTTGTGCGTGTGAGGAATAATCGAATTTGGCTGCACTTAATACATGGGAAACATATACAATTGCTATATTTCCTAGTTCTTAATGATGCTTGCTTTGGATAAATAGGTTTTCCATGTGGCTTGAATTAATCTGAGAATCTGCAATGTGCTTATTTTTCATCAACATATTTTACTGATAGCATTGCGAACCCTTACTTAACCCGATGACTAACTACCATATATGTGTTGCAGAGAAATAATATAATGGGAAGCACTGAGGTTTACAATTGAGGTTAGCATGTGCATGGTCCATTGTCTAATAGCACATTATTGTGCAATTGCAGGAACCATTCTAATACTTAGGTTTTTAACAATTTGGAGTCCTGCTGTCAGAGGTTTTGACCCACTATTCGACCCTTTTTGCATATGGGGAAATGAGTTGTCCATGAATATCAATCAAATCAAGAAACTCAGAAAGATTGTTAGGATAAAGAAATTGGCGACAAAAAACAACAAGATCTTTGTCTGCACAATGAAGAAGACATCATTTCACTACATGATGGTACTAACTATCATACCTTGTATTTTTATTCCTTTGCCCCATTTCCAATATAGACAAGATATTTATGCACATCCTTGTTTTCGGGCCTTCCAAAAATAGTTCACTGATGATTACCTCTCAAACCACCTGTATGGACAGGAGGTGAGGAAGGTATTCATACAACACCCACGGTTCAATATTAAAGTGTTCCTGAAGAGGACGAAGGATGGACGGTCAATCATCCACATGCACTGGCCTAAAGTTGCAAAGACCTTCAACATCAATAAAGGCTCAATATTCGCATTCCACTTCAGCAGTTTTCCCAATGAGATGCATCTATCTATGTACCGTCTATGATGCTAATTTTGAAAGGTCATGTGAAACTTGGTGCTGGTGCAGTTGTGTAATGGGGTAGCTGAGTGCTGAAGCTATCATGTTGTACTCTGATATCCTGCTTCCTTAATATGGGAATGAAATATATTATGTGTTTAATATGAATGTCAATCAGATTAATAAATGGATTATTAATAATAGGGCAATTAGCCTGCTAATGGCGAATTAGCCTGCTAATTGGTTTTTGCTATTGCCAACAGTTATTGAGAAAATACTGTGGGCGATGACCTAAGGCAACGCACACAGTTCCTAGGAATAAACTGTGTTGGATCTATGAACAATCACACATGACATTCTCTTCAAAACTGTTTGCGTTAGGCCACCTTGCGCAAACGTTTACCGCATCAAAACTGTATGTGATGGTAGCCTTTGCACTACTGTACGTATAACCGTATTTGGTCACTCGCCGGTCACACACGACCTCATTTTGTCGAGCGTGTGTGCCAGGAGGGCATATCCCCGATGGTTTCTGGGTCATGTGGGAAGGACCCCCTAATCGCCCACACTCATTAGGCGATGGTTCCAAATGCCGTCGCGGAAAGGGGTTTTAAACCGTTTGTAAAGCACCGATGCGTACCAGTGTTTGTACAACTAAGCTTGTTTAGCTCGATGGGTGGAGCAGTGCTATTACGACACGAACCACGTAGGATGATCGTGGTCATCATAAAATTGGGAAACCGTAAGCATGATGAGTATAGTGTTGACCATGGCAGTGGGATGGCAGATCTGAAGCTGAAAACCGTGCAAAGCGTAGTTAGCAACCGATGTTTGCTTTGAAATAACAACTAAGATTTGGTATGGACAAGAAAGTACAGTCAACAAGTGACAAAGAAATGCAATTCTGATGTCTCTCTATATGTCACGACATGCATTTGGAAACTCAAGTGTGACCTTTAGCTAACGAATTAAATGTGGTTGTTAACTAATATTAGTATCATATCACAATCATATTTGAACAACTAAGCTTTGGAATTTTGAGTGTTGTGTTGTTTAGCTTGAAGGGTGGAGTAATGCTAGTACAACCAAAAGCACCTCCGCAGATCATAGTTGAGTAGATAAAAGGGGAAAACCCTAAGCATCAAGAGTAAAATCAGGAAAGTGGAACTAGCTAGATCAGTGAGTGGCGCACATGCTTTTCGAAATGAATATAGGAACATTAGGTGACCAATTAAATGTTCTCTGTTTTAGTAATATGAGCATCATATCAGATTCGTATTTCAACACCTAAGCTTTGGAATTATGAGTGCCATGTTGTTTCGTTTGATGGGTTGAGGTCTTGAGGACCAGTGCTAGCACGACATGAAGCACCTACGATGATGGTAGTGAATATAAAGGGGGGAAACCATAAGCTTTACGAGTATAGTGACTGTGTCATGGCGGATCTAAAGGTGCAAACCGAACAAAGCTACTTCGCAACCAATGTTTTCTTATAGTAAATAATTTATGATTTATTTCTCGGGTGAGATCAATAACTTAAGCACATATGGAATAGTACCACCTCTCTTGCGATGCCGTGTAGGCCCGTGTTGATACGTAGAGGGTGTTGTGGGTGAGATGGCTTTCAGCGGCGCAGAAGAATACTTTAGGCGGCAGACGACCGGGTCGGGGGATAAATCATGTTGTCGTGGACGAGGCGGTCGTAGGAGCAGCAAAGACAAGGTGGACGACAGCATCGACGAAGCGAGAGGACGTGATGAAAGGATCCTGGTCTGGCGCTATGGATGAGAGACGTCCATCTCTTGCAGTGGACGATGGTGTAGGGGTAGCAGCTCCGGCAAGGTGAAGGATGGGGTGGCGGGCGGAGGTGGCTGGCCGCAGCGGGGAGGTTGTTGTGGCGCCGACGGTGTATGAATGGGGAAATGGAGGGGGAGGGGGATCACAAACTTTGGGACGTGCTTGTCTGAAATGTGGGAAAGTTACGAACTTATCCCCCGTTTAAAATTTTGGACATCACGTTGGTTGGGGATAGGACGGTAATCTCACATCTCCCAAATATTTGCTGGTAGCGATTTTCGGGCTAGGAGAGGGTGTTTTGCCACCCACGGTGTATGAACGGGGATAATAGGTAGGGCGGTTGTGTCACGTCTGAGGGAAGTTACACATCTGCCCCTATTTAAAATATTTTCCTACATCGATTTCGGACAAGGAGAGTTTGTTTTTCCGCCTGCCATGTATGAATGGGGAAATGGAGGGAGAGACACATGTCTTTTGGACGAGCTTGAATCAAATGTGTTTTGTGGCCCACGTTTGGCGCCCACCGTTTCTGAATGGGCTCAGAGGCGGTCGTGTCATGTCTGATTGAAATTACTAGTCTACCCCTATCGACTGCAGTGTAAATCCGGTTGATTATGATGTCAAGTGTCACGGGTAGACAGTAATTTCCATATCGCAAACACTTGCTTCGGGCAGCCCACAAATGATAGTGGGTGTTTAGCCGCTTCGTTCAAAACTTGGGAGAATTAGCATTCACGTTTACCCTCGGCCCTGGCAACTAAATTCACAAATCCAATTTGTATTCTATTACGAATATCCATAGATAATTCTACGTTTTGTTATTTATTTCTTAAAAACCACGACAAAGATTTATTCCACCTTTATATATGATTATGATTTATAAATACCGTGATTTTGAATTCAGTAGGTTGGATACACTTTGAGTCAAACAGTTATTTCATCCAATACAATATGCTCACACGAAAAATAGTTCATGTTATGTCAATCATAGAAGATGATTACCTCGCCTAAAAAATTCGGATCATTACAACACATGGGCAACATAGGGGGTCTTACAACATAATACATTCAAAGACATGACACAGCATGCAAGTACAATAATCTAATGACAATTTCATCTGGTATCTAAAGAAGAACTGGGGTTACCCTAGGCTTCAGATAGCAGAAATAACAGGACCTCCTCCATCTTCAAATGCAACATTCTTACTTCCTCCAATTCTTGGGTTGCTTGCATAATGCATGCAGCTAATTGCATAATTTATAGCCTCAAGATCAAGATCACCTCATTCATGGCAGCCACACCATCTCTTTCTGCCTCTATAGAGCCTTAAGAACTTTAATATCTGTGCTTAGACTACTCTCCGGCGGTGTTGCCTCTGAACTTCTACCATCTGGTAACATGGATAGCGCACTGCTTCCACAAATAGATTCTGGGGTTGTACATTGTGTCCTAGTGTGAACGGCATCCTAAAAGGTTTCCGCTGGACATAAGTAAAAGATAGTTATCGCATGATCCAGGCAGTAAGCTTACATGGTAAACGACATATGAATTATTGCCGAGCATGGCAAAGCTATATTTAAATGGTTCGAAGCAGCATCAGCCGAAAATAAATTAAAATGGTAAGATGAAACTAGGGATGTAAGTGGCAAATAAACGACATCCGCCGGTACCATCTAGTTAGTTTTTGCTAGCTCCCTAGTTCATTTTCCTCAAAATACAGAAACTCTTTTGAACTACCATACCACTAGTGGACTTTATTCGGGATTAAACGGGGCCCAGTTGACATCCGTAGTTGAAAGGGAGTGTACCACCGCTTTATTTAAGTTGCCAAGGCATCTAAGCAGTTGAAATAATCTGAGAAAGCACTTAATAGTGTGGCCTCATATAAACTACGAAGAAAGTTTGGTGATGAAGTTCATAGGAAAAGAGAAGGACTCAAATGAATTAGGCATGCATTTCTTTACGATAATACAACATGCACTGCTGACATATTGGCCAACTCAGGTACAGCCTAACAAGTAACAAACAAGCATTCGAATCAAGCAATACAACAAAGTAGACAACTGAACTATTTGTAATTCTGTAGGATTATAGGTTGAGGGCACAAGCCAAGAAAGTAGCCCACATGCATTACATTTCACATGTACTAAAACACACTGGCTTACCATATGTTGTTGTGAAGCCTCGCTGTTGTTGCAATGTTCTTTGAAGATATCGTCAGCATCATGTGGTTGCAAATCTAGTTGTTGTAGTTTATTCTGCACCCTCTATTTAGGTAAAATTAATTTTAATCCCATGCACTAGTTCGAATTGATCATTAATGGTTCATCTAAACTAATGAAAGAAGGGTGTGTGCTTACAAGACAATATATGTGCTTCACTCTATTTTTATGCTTGTTCGAGGTGCCAGCCCCAAAAGAACAAATATTTTGCTTGATGGGGTTGGCAGCTCCATAATTAATAGAAGCATCAAATTAGTCATGCAACTTGGGAAGATCAAGAACACACAAAAAAGTAATGAACAAAGGCTCGGAGCAGTGATGTAGGGGTTGTTTGGTTCCTAGCAACACCTTGTCACACTTTGCCACACCTAACCTTAGGCAAGTTTGACCAAGTTAAGTGGGTGTTTGGTTCTAGCCACACCTAAGGCACGAATTTTTTAATGAGAAGTGAACCCCACATGTCATAGACACAAAAAGTGTGGCAAGATTCCCATAGGCAAGCCAAAGTGTGGCTAACAATTTGAACAACTCAAGTAAGGCAAGTGTGGCAAAAATAATGTGGCAATATAGGGAAAAAATAGTCACAATCCAAACAGCCCCGTAATAGCTAGCATCAGAAAATGTAGGTTAAAACAAACAAAAAGCAGTGGAACCACATGCTAGTTTACTGATGTGTAATTAAGCATAGAGAACATGAAGTAGTCTGATGGAACCAACAGGTGGCATCAGAACAACACCATTATCATAAATATAGCATGCAAGGAGTAAAATAGTAGGTAGTGATATCTAGGAAGTACAGTAATACTTAGGATAAAACTAAAGCATTGTAACTATATCTGCACTGGTTTGTAATTTAGCACATGTAACATGTTCACTGCCAGAAGTATGGCCTTACAGGTGCAAGCAGAATAATGCATCTCATGAAAAATTGAATGATGCCCTAAAGAAATTCAAAGGTGCGGTGCTTATGCTAAGAAAGTAAACGTAGGCATCGACCGTTGGATAATAGTACCTGATTCTCGGTGGCGTATGGGTATCGTTGTCATACTAGATAGCTAAGGATCATCGATGGTGCTCATGTTGCGGTTGAGTTTGGGTCGGTTGTCTCCGTTGCTGAAGCGGCTCCGATGCTTCGGTTGTGTCGCCTGTCGACATACAAGAAAGCTCATCTATGGTAAGTGAACAGTTCCCCGATAAAGAACAGAAAAGTCGAAGGAGTACAAATCGAAATAACCTAATGAGGCTGCAGCGTTAGTAAAGCAGGGCGGTGGAGTTGAATATGGCGTCCGTGGAGCGGATCCGGTGCAGTGGACGAAGGCATCGGCGGGCGTGGTGTACCGTGCTTTCGGTGAGGCGGATCTGTTATGGCGGACGATGGCTTTCTATGAAGGGCCAGCGATGGGTGGACGAGGGATTTAGCGAAGGGCCTACACTGTGGCGGATGAGGGCGCCAGTTAAGAAGATCCAGTATGGTGGACCATGATGGCGGTCAAGGAGATCTGGAGCGGTGGACAAGCCAGTCGCAGAAGCAGCTCTGGTGAAGTGGTGAGTTGGCAGTTGGGGGTTCCTGTTGGGGAATGTAGCAGAAATTCAAAATTTTCTACGCATCACCAAGATCAATCTTTGGAGATTCTAGCAACAAGAGAGAGAGGAGTGTATCTTCATACCCTTGAAGATCACGACGCGGAAGCGTTACAAGAACGTGGATGATGGATCGTACTCCCGGCGATTCAAATCGCGGAAGATCCGATCTAGCGCCGAACGGACAGCGCCTCCGCGTTCACCACATGTACAGCCCGGAGACGTCTCCTCCTTCTTGATCCAGCAAAGGGAGAGGAGAAGTTGAGGGAGAGCTCCGGCAGAACGGGCGTGGTGGTGGTGGAGCTCGTGGTTCTCCAGCAGGGCTTCGCCAAGCACTACGGAGGAGGAGGAGGTGTTGGAGGAGGGAGAGGGTTGCGCCAGGGGAAGGGTGTGGCTGCCCTCCCACCCCCTCACTATATATAGGGGGAAGGGGAGAGGGGGCCGGCCCCTCTAGATGGATCTAGAGGAGGGGGCAGCGGTCAGGTGAAATCCTAGATGGGTTTGGGCGCCCCCACCCCTAGGAAACTTGCCCCCAAGCCGGGAGGGGCGGCTGCCCTAGGGGTGGTGCCCCCACCTCTCCAGGTTACGTGAGATGGGGTGGGAGGGGCTCTCATCCCCTTAGTGGGCTGATGTGCCCCATCCCCTTGGCCCATAAGGCCCCCCAACGCTTGCCGGGGCCTCCGAAACCCCTTTCGGACACGCTAGTCATCACCTGGTACTTCCGGAACAATTCCGGACTCCAATACCCTTCGTCCAATATACCGATCTTCACCTCCAAACCATTCTGGAGCTCCTCGTCATGTCTGGGATCTCATCTGAGACTCCGAACAACCTTCGGTAACCACATACTATTTCCCATAACAACTCTATCTTCACCGAACCTTAAGTGTGTAGACCCTACGGGTTCGGGAGCCTTGCAGACATGACCGAGACACCTCTCCGGCCAATAACCAATAGCGGGATCTGGATACCCATATTGGCTCCCACATGTTCCACGGTGATCTCATCGGATGAACCACGATGTCGAGGATTCAGTCAATCCCGTATACAATTCCCTTTGTCTATCGGTATGTTACTTTCCCGAGATTAGATCGTCGGTATCCCAATACCTCGTTCAATCTCATTACCGGCAAGTCACTTTACTCGTTCCGTAATGCGTGATCCCGTGACTAACTACTTAGTTACATTGAGCTCATTATGATGATGCATTACCGAGTGGGCCCAGAGATACCTCTCTGTCATATGGAGTGACAAATCCTAGTCTCGATTCGTGCCAACCCAACAGACACTTTTGGAGATACCTATAGTGCACCTTTATAGCCACCCAGTTACGTTGTGACGCTTGGTACACCCAAAGCATTCCTACGGTATCCAGTAGTTGCACAATCTCATGGTCTAAGGAAATGATACTTGACATTAGAAAAGCTTTAGCAAACGAACTACACGATCTTGTGCTACGCTTAGGATTGGGTCTTGTCCATCACATCATTCTCCTAATGATGTGATCCCGTTAGCAACGACATCCAATGTCCATGGTTAGGAAACCATAACCATCTATTGATCAACGAGCTAGTCAACTAGAGGCTTACTAGGGACATGTTGTGGTCTATGTATTCACACATGTATTACGGTTTCCAGTTAGTACAATTATAGCATGAACAATAGACAATTATCATGAACAAGGAAATATAATAATAACGATTTTAATATTGCCTCTAGGGCATACTTCCAAGAGTCTCCCACTTGCACTAGAGTCAATAATCTAGTTCACATCATTATGTGATTGTAATGAATCCAACACCCATGGTGTTTGATCATATCTCACTTGTGAGAGAGGTTTATTAGTCAACGGATCTGAACCTTTTAGATCTGTGTGTGCTTTACAAATCTCTATGTCATCTTGTAGATGCAGCTTCCACGCGCTACTTGGAGCTATTCCAAATAACTGCTCTACTATATGAATCCGGTTTACTACTCAGAGTCATCCAGATTAGTGTCAAAGTTTGCATCGACGTAACCCTTTACGGTGAACTCTTTTACCACCTCCATAATCGAGAAAATTCCTCAGTCCACTAGTTACTAAGGATAAATTTGACCGATGTCCTGTGATCCATTCCTGGATCACTCTTATACCCCTTGACTGACTCATGGCAAGGCACACTTCAGGTGCGGTACACAACATAGCATACTGTAGAGCCTACGTTTAAAGCATAGGGGACGACCTTCGTCCTTTCTCTCTCTTCTGCCGTGGTCAGGTCTTGAGTCTTACTCAATACTCACACCTTATAACACAGCCAAGAACTCCTTCTTTGCCAATCTATTTTGAACTCTTTCAAAATCTTGTCACGATATGTGTTCATTTGAAAGTACTATTAAGCGTTTTTGATCTATCCTTATAGATCTTGATGCTCAATGTTCAAGTAGCTTACTCCAGGTTTTCCATTGAAAAACACTTTTCAAACAACCCTATATGCTTTCCAGAAATTCTACATCGTTTCTGATCAACAATATGTTAACAACATATACTCATCAGAAATTCTATAGTGCTCCCACTCACTTCTTTGGAAATACAAGTTTCTCATAAACTTTGTATAAACCCAAAATCTTTGATCATCTCATCAAAGCATATATTCCAACTCCGAGATGCTTCCTCCAGTCCTTAGAAGGATTATTGTAGCTTTGCATACTTGTTAGCACCTTTCAGGATTGACAAAACCTTCTGGTTGTATCACATACAACGTTTCCTCAAGAAAATCGTCGAGGAAACAATGTTTTGACATCCTATCTGCAAGATTTCATAAATAATGCAGTAACTGCTAATGTAATTCCAACAGACTCTTAGCATCGCTACGAGTGAGAAAGTCTCATCGTAGTCAACTCCTTGAACTTGTCGGAAAACATCTTAACGACAAGTCGAGCTTTCTTAATGGTGATACTTACCATCATTGTATGTATTCCTTTTAAAATCCATCTGTACCTAACAGCCTTACGACCATCAAGTAGTTCTTCCAAAGTCTATACTTTGTTTTTATACATGGATCCTCTCGGATTTTATGGCCTCAAGCCATTCGTCAGAATCCGGGCCCACCATCGCTTCTGCATTGCTCGTAGGTTCATTGTTGTCTAACAACATGACCTCCATGATAGGATTACGTACCACTCTGAAATAGTAGGCATCCTTGTCGACCTACGAGTATTGGTAGTGACTTGATCTGAAGTTTCGTGATCACTATCATCAGCTTCCACTTCAATTGGTGTAGGTGCTACAGAAACGACTTCTGTGCCCTGCTACACACTGGTTGAAGTGATGGTTCAATAACCTCATCAAGTCTCCACCATCCTCCCACTCATTTCTTTCGAGAGAAACTTTTCCTCAAGAAAGGATCCGGTTCTAGAAACAATCACTTTTGCTTCCGGATCTGAATAGGAGGTATACCCAACTATTTTGGGTGTGCTATGAAGATGCATTTATCCGCTTTGGGTTCGAGCTTATCAGGCTAAAACTTTTCACATAAGCGTCGCAACCCCAAACTTTTAACAAATGACAGCTTAGGTTTCTCTAAACCATAGTTCATACGGTGTCATCTCAACGGAATTACGTGGTGCCCTATTTAAAGTGAATGCGGTTGTCTCTAATGCCTAACCCATAAATAATAGTGGTAATTCGATAAGACACATCATGGTAAGCACCATATCCAATAGGGTGTAGCTATGATGTTCGGGCACACCATCACACTATGGTGTTCCACACGGTATTAGTTGTGAAACAATTTCCACAATGTCTTAATTGTGTACCAAACTCGCAACTCAGATATTCATCTCTATGATCATATCATAGACATTTTATCCTCTTGTCATGAAGATCTTCAACTTCACTCTGAAATTATTTGATCCTTTCAATAATTCAGACTTGTATTTCATCAAGTAAATATACTCAACATCTACTCAAATCATTTGTGAAGTAAGAGCATAACGATATTCACTGCGTGCCTCAGCACTCATTGGATTGCACACATCAAATGTATTACTCCAACAAGTTGCTCTCTTGTTCCATCTCACTGAAAACGAGGCTTTTCAGTCATCTTGCCCATGTGGTATGATTTGCATGTCTCAAGTGATTCAAAATCAAGTGAGTCCAAATGATCCATCTGCATGGAGTTTCTTCATGCGTATATACCAATAGACATGGTTCGCATGTCTCAATCTTTTCAAAAAAAGACTGAGTCCAAAGATCCATCAACATGGAGCTTCTTCATGCGTTTTATACCAATATGACTCAAATGGCAGTGCCACAAGTATGTGGTACTATCATTACTTTTGGTACGAACATGTGTATCACCACGATCGAGATTCAATGAACTCATTTTAGGTGCAAGACCATTGAAGGTATTATTCAAATAAATAGAGTAACTATTATTCTACTTAAATGAATAACCGTATTGCGATAAACATAATCCAATGTCTATGCTCAATGCAAACACCAAATAACAATTATTTAGGTTTAACACCAATCTCGATGGTAGAGGGAGCATGCGATGCTTGATCACATCAACCTTGGAAACACTTCCAACACATATCGTCTTCTCACTTTCATCTAGTCTCTGTTTATTCCGTAGCTTTTTATTTCGAGTTACAAACACTTAGCAACCGAACCGGTATTTCAATACCCTAGTGCTACTAGGAGTACTAGTAAAGTACACATCATAATGTATATCCAATAATCCAATATACTTCTGTCGACCTTGCCAGCCTTCTCATTTACCAAGTATCTAGGGTAGTTCTGCTTCACTGACCGTTCCCCTTATTTCAGAAGCACTTAGTCTCGGGTTTGGGTTCAACCTTGGGTTTCCTCACTAGAGCAGCAACTTATTTGCCGTTTCATGAAGTACCCCTTCTTGCCCTTGCCCTTCTTGAAACTAGTGGTTTTACCAACCATCAACAATTGATGCTCCTATTTGATTTCTACTTTCGCGGTGTCGCGAATAGCTCAAGGATCATCATATCTATCCCTGATATATTATAGTTCATCACGAAGCTCTAGTAGCTTGGTGGTAGTGACTTTGGAGAACCACCACTATCTCATCTAGAAGATTAACTCCCACTCGATTCAAGCGATTGTAGTACTTAGAAAATCTGAGCACATGCTCAATGATTGAGATTTTCTCCTTAGTTTGCAGGCTTAAGAAACTTGTCAGAGGTCTCATACCTCTTGACGTGGGCACTAGCCTGAAATCCCAATTTCAGTCCTTAGAACATCTCATATATTCTGCGATGTTTCAAAACGTCTTTGGTGCCTCAATTCTAAACCATTTAGAATTACGCATTGGACTATCATGTAGTCATCAAAACGTGTATGTCAGATGTTCGCAACATCCACAATCGACGCTTGAGGTTCAGCACACTGAGCGGTGCATTAAGGACATAATCCTTCTGCGCAGCAATGAGGACAATCCTTAGTTTACAGACCCAGTCCACATAATTGCTACTATCAACTCTCAACTAAATTTTCTCTAGGAACATATCTAAAACAGTAGAACCAAAGCGTGAGTTACGACATAATTTGCAAAGACCTTTTGACTATGTTCATGATAATTAAGTTCATCTAATCAAATTATTTAATGAAGTCCAACTCAGATAGACATCCCTCTAGTCATCTAAGTGATACATGATCCGAGTCAACTAGGTCGTGTCCGATCATCACGTGAGACGGACTAGTCATCATCGGTGACCATCTTCATGTTGATCGTATCCACTATACGACTCATGTTCGACCTTTCGGTCTCTTGTGTTCTGAGGCCATGTTTGTACATGCTAGGCTCTTCAAGTCAACCTAAGTGTTTTGCATGTGTAAATCTGGCTTACACCCGTTGTATGTGAATGTTAGAATCTATCACACCCGATCATCACGTGGTACTTCGAAACAACGAACTTTCGAAACGGTGCACAGTTAGGGGGAACACTTTCTTGAAATTTTATGATGGATCATCTTATTTATGCTACCGTCGTTCTAAGCAAATAAGATGTAAACATGACAAACATCACATGCAAATCATAGAGTGACATGATATGGCCAATATCATCTTGCGCCTTTAATCTCCATCTTCGAGGCGCGACATGATCACCTTCGTCACCGGCATGACACCATGATCTCCATCATCATGATCTCCATCATCATGTCTTCATGAAGTTGTCTCGCCAACTATTACTTCTACTAATATGGCTAATGGTTAGCAATAAAGTAAAGTAATTACATGGCATTCTAATTGACACGCAGGTCATAAAATAAATTAAGACAACTCTTGTGGCTCCTGCCGGTTGGCATACTCATAGACATGCAAGTAGTGATTCCTATTACAAGAACATGATCAATCTCATACATCACATATCATTCATCACATTCTTTTGGCCATATCACATCACATAGCATACCCTGCAAAAACAAGTTAGACGTCCTCTAATTGTTGTTGCATGTTTTACGTGGCTGCTATGGGTTTCTAGCAAGAACGTTTCTTACCTACGCAAAGGCCACAACGGTGATATGCCAATTGCTATTTACCCTTCATAAGGACCCTTTTCATCGAATCCAATCCAACTAAAGTGGGAGAGACTGTCACCCGCTAGCCACCTTTATGCAACAAGTGCATGTCAGTGGGTGGAACCTGTCTCACGTAAGCATACGTGTAAGGTCGGTCCGGGCCGCTTCATCCCACAATACCGCCGAAACAAGATAGGACTAGTAACGGTAAGCAAATTGAACAAACCAACGCTCACAACTACTTGTGTTCTACTCGTGCATAGAATCTACGCAATAGACCTAGCTCATGATGCCACTGTTGGGGAACGTAGCAGAAATTCAAAATTTTCTACGCATCACCAAGATCAATCTATGGAGATTCTAGCACTAGAGAGAGAGGAGTGTATCTTCATACCCTTCAAGATCACGATGTGGAAGCGTTACAAGAACACGGATGATGGAGTTGTACTCGCGGCGATTCAAATCGCGGAAGATCCGATCTAGCACCGAACGGACGGTGCCTTCGCGTTCAACACACGTACAGCCCGGGCACGTCTCCTCCTTCTTGATCCAGCAAGGGGAGAGGAGAAGTTGAGGGAGAGCTCCGGCAGCACGACGGCGTGGTGGTGGTGGAGCTCGTGGTTCTCCAGCAGGGCTTCGCCAAGCACTATGGAGGAGGAGGAGGTGTTGGAGGAGGGCGAGGGCTGTGCCAGGGGAAGGGTGTGGCTGCCCTCCCACCCCCTCACTATATATAGGGGGAAGGGGAGAGGAGGACGGCCCCTCTAGATGGATCTATAGGAGGGGCGGTGGCCAGGTGAAACCCTAGATGGGTTTGGGCGCCCCCACCCCTAGGAAACTTGCCCCCCAAGCCGGGAGGGGCGGCTGCCTAGGGGTGGCGCCCCCACCTCTCCACGTTACGTGAGATGGGGTGGGAGGGGCGCTCAGCCCCTTAGTGGGCTGATGTGCTCCATCCCCTTGGCCCATAAGGCCCCCCAACGCTTGCCGGGGCCTCCGAAACCCCTTTCGGACACGCTAGTCATCACCTGGTACTTCTGGAACAATTCCGGACTCCAATACCCTTCGTCCAATATACCGATCTTCACCTCCGGACCATTCTGGAGCTCCTCTCATGTCCGGGATCTCATCTGGGACTCCGAACAACCTTCGTAACCACATACTATTTCCCATAACAACTCTAGTGTCACCGGACCTTAAGTGTGTAGACCCTACAGGTTCGAGAACCATGCAGACATGACCGAGACACCTCTCCGGCCAATAACCAATACCGGGATCTAGATACCCATATTGGCTCCCACATGTTCCACGATGATCTCATCGGATGAACCACAATGTCGAGGATTCAGTCAATCACGTATACAATTCCCTTTGTCTATCGGTATGTTACTTGCCCGAGATTCGATCGTCGGTATCCCAATACCTTGTTCAATCTCGTTAGCGGCAAGTCACTTTACTCGTTCCGTAATGCATGATCCCGTGACTAACTACTTAGTCACATTGAGCTCATTATGATGATGCATTACCGAGTGGGCCCAGAGATACCTCTCCGTCATACGGAGTGACAAATCCCAGTCTCGATTCATGCCAACCCAACAGACACTTTCGGAGATACCTGTAGTGCACCTTTATAGTCACCTAGTTACGTTGTGACGTTTGGTACACCCAAAGCATTCCTTCGGTATCCAGGAGTTGCACAATCTCATGGTCTAAGGAAATGATACTTGACATTAGAAAAGCTTTAGCAAACGAACTACACGATCTTGTGCTACGCTTAGAATTGGGTCTTGTCCATCACATCATTCTCCTAATGATGTGATCCCGTTATCAACGACATCCAATGTCCATGGTCAGGAAACCATAACCATCTATTGATCAACGAGCTAGTCAACTAGAGGCTTACTAGGTACATGTTGTGGTCTATGTATTCACACATGTATTACGATTTCCAGTTCATACAATTATAGCATGAACAATAGAAAATTATCATGAACAAGGAAATATAATAATAACCATTTTATTATTGCCTCTAGGGCATATTTCCAACAGTTCCAAGGTGTGGAAGGTAGATCCGGTGGGGTGTGAGGTCCACTACTGCGGCGGATGACTAGATTCAGCGGCTTGCCGTTGTTGGGGTGGTCGGGGAGGGGAAGGGGAGGGGCTCTGGGGAAGAATGTTGGGGGAAAGGAGGGGAAAACAATGGAGTTACCAAAGCAGCCCTTTTCTGTTCATGTGGCAAGTGTAAAACAGGAATATCGCAGGGATAAACTTTCGGGCGCGAGATATTTTGATGTGAGCGAGAAGTTTGAAAGCTTTTGGCGCCTTAAATTAAGTGTTCTGCTCTTGTACCGCCGACTATGGTATCATGGCTGATAATTTATTTGTTTTGCACGCAAAAAAGTGCAAGTTTTGAAAATCAATGTCTCCAACTCGAAACTTAGATTGTCCATTCAATTCAAATATGGATCATTGAGCTAGTACAAGCAAGTACCATCATACGGTCCAATTCAAATGAAATTCAAATGTGTTTATCCTAAATATGATGACAAAAGCAAAAATGTGTATGTGTATGAATAAAGTGAATGCTTATAAAGTTTGAACATGCCCATATGTGTATATCTCTAGGTTTGATATATGAATTTGAAATCACGAAATCCCGGCTTAAAAATGTACATCCGTTTAAATGAATTACAAAATCTAATGATGGAGTCGAATTCCAAAATTCCAATCTTAGGTTTGTAATTCTTGTACTTCAAGGTATATCACGCATGTCCAAAAGTATCTTTATCTCATAGTACAAACTATGAAACAAATTGATCAACCATGAGTGCACACACTATTGACCATACATATCTCAATTACGCTAAAGTCCCTCAAATATAGACACCTCACTCTTTATCTAAAGCCAACCCCCCCCCCCCCCCCCCCCGTCCCCCACCCCCACACACAAGTCGTTCTCTCCCCCAGACATGAACACACGAGCACATTAACACCCCCCTCTCTTCTAAAGTCCGAACCCAAATATAGGTCTCTATCACTTTGTCTCTCGGGCATGCACACATCTCTTCCCCCACTCTCTAGGTCTCCGACATCTCTCTTGCGCAAGCACACACACTATGTAGAGTGTATCTTTCCCATACACACAAAAAGTCGCCCCAAACATCTATGTTCCTAGTTATTTGGTTCTCACACACTCACCTCACACACCATCCCCATTACAAACAAGCACACTTTGTATCCTTGTGGACCACTCTCCTCTTTCTATCTCTCCCACATGTGGACCCACCCCGGCTCCTTCCCTGTATACATATATGCCGTGACTCTTTCCATAGCTCCTTAATGTATCATCATTCTCAATCTCGCACGTTGTTCTCTACGCCATCTATTCTAGATCTCTCATGAGGTCCCTATCACACACGCAATGACTCGCTTCCCTTGCGTCTCCGGCCAGTTTTGAACAACATCAACATTGTCTCCCTATCTATACGCCACTTTTGCACACAAATGACCCCTCCCCCCCCCCCCCGCTCTCTCTCTCTCTCCCTCTCTCCCTCTCTCCCTCTCTCCCTCCCTCTCTCTCTCTTTCTCTCCCTCCCTCCCTCCCTCCCTCTCTCTCTCTCTCTCTCTCTCTCTCTCTTTCTCTCTCTCTCTCTCTCTCTCTCTCTCTCTCTCCCTCTCTCTCTCTCTCTCTCTCTCTCTCTCTCTCTCTCTCGCTCTCACACCCCTCTCCCACACACACTTGATGTATCTTCCAAACAGTCTGCTCCCCGCCTGCACCCATGCTATCCCTCTACTACACATGCCTTTGTCTCTCTTTAACACACATGTCACACCATTCCCCTTCCCTATACTAGGTTTACATCATTAGTGGTCTCTCTACTCCACATACACACACTCCCTCTCACACACAAACGCGCGCACAAACACCCATCTATCTGGATCCTTCTTTTAAGACACACACCCTTGCATATTCTCTCTAGCTCTACGTATGTATATATCCCCCGTCTCTCTAGCTCATATGCACACTGAAATTCTCCATCTCTCTAACTCACACATCTCTCCCCATGTCTGCATGTGTATCTCACACACTCACTCTCTTATTATGGCTATGGGTCTCCATGTTACACAACACAAAGCCCCATGTACATGTCTCTCTCTATCCTCCACACACAGAGACACAAACAATCTCTTATCATTGCCTCAGTCTCTACATATCACACACGCACACAATCTCTCTCTGTCGCACACACGCTCAACAAAGGTTTTCCCGCGAATATCTCACTATCTATTCATCAACAGTCGTGGCAGTACGGCGAACACGAGACATGAAAAATAATAATCTATACATGCGTAGACCACCTAGTATGACTACTAGGATTAGAGCAAGCCGAAAGCGCGCCGCTGTCACCCCCTGCTTATCGGCGACGGGAAAACCTTTGTTTTACACAGTCGAGAAGTCATTGTGCTAAGGCCCCACATGCTGAGCCATTGAATAGAATGTAGATCCAAGTTTGCGGAAAAAAGTATCGATATTACGTTTGTATCTCCATACTTATATTTCTTCTCTTATAAAAAAACCGAGTTGGTGACGATGGTACGCGTATCATCTTGCAATATAGACCGTCTGATCTATATCTGACGGATAGAAACTAAACTAAAAGATACCCACACCTCTCTCCACATTTGAAGACAAGGCCTTCCCTCGTTCATCCTTATCTCCAACAACCTCATTATTGAGCAATTAAAAAAGGAAGCCTCTGGAACAAACTGGCATGGTGTTCGTTGCCGGTGTCGCCCATCCCCATGCCTCCACTCAGTCCGACCACCAATCACCACCACGCCCCACTCCTATTCACCTTATCTCCTCTTTCTCGAGATATCATTAGTTTCTACACATAGGATTACTCCCGCATGGGTCAATCACAACAGGTGTTTTATAAAAAAAAATGCATCTTGATGTTCCGTGCAATGCACAAACATCTTGCTAGTACTCCTACGGAAGACTTAGTTGTTGATGATGGTGTGTCTAGCATCCATCATTTCTGACCATTAGATATACATGTAACAACTGTGAGGTAAGTTGTTGCCTTTTCTCACCAACATCCCACTTCTCTACCAATTTGCAGAAAAAACCATAATTAGTATATTAAAACCAACCACATCCCTCCCCCACCTCACCAAAACAGCCCAAGGAATATATTTTGATTGAAACATAATATATCTCTACTGATATATGTATATCAAAATTAGAGTGGTTTTTATCAAGTATGTGAATAAGTATTATTCTAACTATGATCCATTGCAACGCATGTGAACATTGCTAGTATTTCCAACCATGCAAAAAAAATGCTAGTATTTCCATAGTTTTGAGTTTTCCATCAAGATATTAGTTACTCATGGTTGATATTTAGTTTCAATCACGTACACATAGGAACTATCACTACTGGAACCAGCTTCTTTGTCATCTGCCATGGCGGACGGCAAAGGCATGGATGGAGGACGGCAAAGTCCTATGCCGTCTGCCTGCGGACGGCAAACTATTCGTCTGAATGAGTGCTGGCAATGACCTTCTTTGTCGTCTGCTTCGTAGAAGCGGACGGCAAAGGGTTGTGCCATCCGCCGTTGGAGGCCAGCAGATGGCAAAGATCATGGACGACAGTGGGGTGGGGTGAGAGCCGTTAGGGGTTAATGGCGTGCGTTTGTCGTCTGCCAGCTCTTTGCCGTCTGCTAACGGACGTCAAAGAGTTTAGCTCGACCAGCACTGGGAAGCTGCCATGTGGCCAGCTATGCCGTCTGCCAGCGGACAACAAAGAGCTTTGAATCTTTGCCGTCCGCTAGCTGACGGCATAGCTGGCCCTGTCTGCCAGACGGCAAAGTGCCCAAATAGGCAGCCTAGTGTTCCCAGTTTCTACAGGTAGCTGCCACGTGTCCTCTTTGCCGTATGGTAGCAGTCGGGAAAGCTCTTTGTCGTCCTCTAGCAGACGGCAAAGAGGCTATATATCCCCTATTTTTATTTGAATCCATTTAATTCGGTCTGATTTCACACACAGATATACATACATACATGTCCAACATATCCAATAATATATAACAACATGTCCAACAACATATTTCATCAAATCCAACATATCCAACAACATAGTTCAACAAAGTCCATCCTATCCAACATATCCATATATACATACATATCCAGAAACAAGTTTCCAACAACATATCCATATACACATACATATCCAAACAAGTTTTCATAAACAACAAGGAAGCAATAGAAGAATAGTACACTCCATCAATGCAAGCTTCCTCATCTAAAGCAAATCTGCAAATTGGGAAATATGAAAGTTGGAAGAAGAAGAAGAAGAAGACTAGCTAGAAGAAAAGGAAGAGGAGGAAAAGAAGAAGAAGAATAAGAATTTATCTTCTCTTTCTTTCTCTCCTCTCCCATTCTTTATCTTCTTCTTTTCTAACTAATGTAGGTAAAAATGCCATTTTTGGGCTAAGGTAGGTAAAAATGCTAAGTATGTAGGTGAATTTAGAGCTAAGCTAGGTAAAAAGGTCATTTTGGAGCTAATGTAGGTTAAATGAATCATATTGGAACTAACCTAGGTAAAATTGGTCATTTTTTAGCTAACCTAGCTAATTATGCCATTTTTGACCTAACTAAGCTTATTGTGTCATTTTAGAGGACAACAAGCTAAGTATATGACATTTATGAGGTTAGCAAGGTTATTATGCCATTTACGAATAAAAACAAGTAAGAGGAGGAAAATAAGAAGAAGAAGAAGAAGAAGAAGAAGAATTTCTTCTTCTTCTTTTCTTCATCTTATTATGTCATTTGTGGACTAAATAGGCTAAACTATGTCATAAATGGACTAAATGGGCTAAATAAGAAGAAAAATACCGTTATCACGGAGGTGAAGGAACGGTCGGGGCTGCGCCTGTGGCAGACAGAGGTGAAGGACTGGTCGGGGTTCCGCCATTGCCAGACGCAGAAAGACTGGTCGATGCTTGTCGGGAGGCATGCTGCACCAAAGATCATTTCCAATAATGTCTCATTAGCATGATGCAACTGAAATGTGAATACTAGTAACTAAAGACCATTCAAATCAAACTCACCGTGGTCGCCGGAGTAATCTGGGGCATCGGCGGAGGGGTCTGACCATTTTTCTCGCACATGGTCTGCGCATTTGGTTCTCACGAGTCAGTCATATTTGTTAGTATATAATGCGAAGATTATGTGCATGATTTGGCTAATATGCACGAGAAACGTACCACGAGGAGCTCGTATAGGGCCCGGTGAGATGCCTCATTCCGGTTCCTCTCCTCCTCCAACAGCTTAGACGTCCTCTCCTCCATCTCCCTCTCCCTCTCCACCGCCTCCCTTTTTACCTCCTTCCAAAGTGCCTGGGTGTTCAATCTCTGTTTCTCAACCAATGCCTGCAACACACCACTCCTCCTTAGCATTGTAATCATCAACGGACGCACACACAATGTAATGGAGGAAAGGTGAGAGAGTCTGTATAACTAACCGCCATGGCGAGCTCCACGGGCCGTGCACGAGGCGTTATCTCAGGATTAGAGCTACTCTAGTGCTTCTTGATCTGCGGAGAGTCCTAGGACAATGTATCAGTCCATCACCAATGGCTATGGAGCCATGGGACCTCCCGCCACCAGATATCATCACCAGCTCTGTATCAAAAGGATCTTGGCTCGGGTTAAAGTCCTCCCCTTTCCCAGCCTTCCCCTCGTCTCTGTACTTCACGAACTTGTGGTGGGAGGAGATGTTGGTGAAGCTCTCTGGATGATCTAGGTCTTCCTCCGAGAATGTCTTGGACTTCTTGTAAGGGGCACTATGGGCCATGCCACAGAGGTCGAACAGATTTGGCACATGCTTCTTGTCGTGGTGCGCCTGAGAGAGAGGAACAAAATATTAGTTAAGGGCTCAAGCTAGCATGGAGAATGATATTGCTATGTAAATAGATCATTTTGGAGCAAAGTAAGGTTATTATGTCATTTTCGAGGAAAATAAGCTAAGTTTAGGTCATTTTGGAGGTAACCAAGATTATTATGCCATTTTTTGACGAAAGTATGCTAATTATGTCATTATTGAGCTATCCAAGGTAGTTATGCCTTTTTTATCTAACTAAAGCATATTTAGGCATTTTATAGAGCTATCTAAGGTTATTATGTCATTTTAGAGCTAATTATGTCATGGATGAACTAGCTAAGATTAGTTTAGGTCGTTATTGAGCTATGCAAGGTAGTTATGCCATTTTTAACTAACTAAAGCATATTTAGTTATTTTATAGAGCCATCTAAGGTTATTATGTTATTTTAGAGCTAATTATGTCATAAATGTACTATCCAAGGTTGTTATACCATTTTTAACTAACTAAGCATATTAAGTCATTTTGGAAGGGAAAATGCTAGCATGAAGAATGAAATTGCATGAATCATGTAGCAAACCACATACCCAGTGATCCCCGTACTCAAACAGGTTGGAGCTCCCTTGATGGTGTGGCACACCATCCATTTGGTCATGCTTATCCTTGGCCCTATGGTGTTCGACTAGCCATTGGGGAGAGCACAATGCATCTACCAACGCCTCCCAACAGTCCATCTTATCTGCACACCATCTTGGGGGCACCTAAGTTAGTCAAGAGAAATTTCAGCGCTACTCCTACGAATCAAATCAAGAAAACTAAGTTCAAGGCCTTAAGAATAGGTAATTACCTGCAGGTACCTCTCCTTACTCACAAACTTGTCGCGACACTTCTTCTTGCCCCTCCTAATACCCTTCGAGGCGTAGTAGTTTCGAACGGCCTGCACCCGAGCCTCGTGTAGTAAGTTCTGAAGTAGGCGCTTGCACTCAGCTTCGACAACCATAGACGCGGCCTCCTACTCTCCTTCTGAAACCCTGTAGAAGGTCTGCAATCAAACAAGACAACACTGATTACTACAATCACTAGGTATGAAAGCGATACCCATTGATGTCATATTTGTCAAATGAACGGACTTTATAGTCAAAATCATTAGCTACTTGTCTCAATTCGGCATCCATAATCTCTGAATTAGCCTACAAGTTTAATACGAAAGGACCGTTGCATTAGTCGCAAATTAGCCAAAGAAATGAAATGGTCTAATGGAAATTACCGGTTTTGAACCAAGAGATGAATCCGGGATATTCGCCTGCTTGGTTTGCCAGAAGCTCATACTCTTCGACGGAATCATTTTGGATCACTGCTCCATACGATAATATGGTGATGTATTGACTGCATCAAATATCCAGGAATAAGAGCAGTTCAAAGGAATTAGAAGTTGCGAAACAATGTACCGAGATCTTACTCGATGTACGGCCGCACTATGTTAGGTTGTTGAAGAGATACAACGCAATGGTCCGCCATTCTTCAACATCCGATGATACTGGTTTCCAACCACTAGCTGGTGCGAGATTCCCTTTGAATAGGTTGAGGTTGAATCGACCCTTTTTAGGGTTGTCACATTGTACCGAGGCTTCGGATTATGCAAATGACGATTTTTGGCTTCGTAGTGTGCTGTCACGAAGTTTGCCACCTCCTCAGTGATGAATGCCTCGGCCATCGATGCTTCAATTCTATGTTTATTTTTACATTTTGCTCGAAGCGTCTTCTGCATCCTCTCAGTTGAGTAGCACCAACGATTTTGCATGCCCCCCCAATCTTGCCTCGGTCGAGAGATGCAAAATCAAGTGTTGCATTGGACTAAAGAAGCTTGGTGGAAAGATCATCCCTAACTTGCAGATCAACTCCGGCGCCAACTATTTTATTTCTTCTAGGACGCGAGGTGATAATTCTTTTGTACAAAGAACACGGAATAAATAGCTCAGCTCTGCCAGTACTAGCCATTCATCCTCAGGGATGAAGTCACGCAACATCACCGACATTATCCGCTCAATCCATATGTGCCAATCATGACTTTTTAGACCAAATATTTTCAATTTTTTAAGACTCGCTTCCCTCTTTAGATTTGCTACATACCCATCGGGGAACATCAACGGCATTTTCACCCACAAAATAATTTCCCTCATAGCTAGCCTTCCAAGATTGAGCCATGCCTTTGGCTTCATCCAGTTGCGCTTTCCTTTCGGTTCTTGCATGTTTTGTAATGGTCTATCACATAGCTCCTCTTGATGGACTCTAGCCTTAGTATTATCCTTTGATTTCCCCTCTATGCCGAACAATGTACCAAAAATGGCTTCGGCGATATTCTTTTTAGTGTGCATCACGTTGATGTTGTGTGGGCAAAGGAGGTCTTTGAAGTAAGGCAGATCCCAGAAGCATGTCTTGTGAGTCCAGGCGTGTTCCTTATTGTACCCCTTGAAATACCCTGGACGTTCTGGATCTGGCTCAAGAGCATTTAACTGATCTAGGGTCTGTTGCCCTCTCAACGCAGGTGGTGCAGAGTGTTTGGCAACTCTACCTTTGATGAAGTTCTTCTTGTCTTTCCTGAACTTATAGCAAGGATCTAGAAACGGTCTATGCAAATCGAAGCAAGTATACTTGTGCCCTGCCGTCAGCCAACGAAGCTCAATACCTCCCTTGCATGTGGGGCACGGGAACCTTCAATGCACACACTAGCCAACGAATAGCGCATACGCCGGCAAGTCATGCGTTGAGTACATGTACCAGTCATGCATTATGAAGTTCTATTTGCTAAAGGTGTCATATGTCTTGAACCCATTATCCCAAGCTTCTTGCAATTCGTCCTTAAGAGGCTGCATGTACACATTCATATTCTTCCCCGGATAGTTGGGCCCTGGAATTATCAATGCCAGGAAAATGTTCTTTCTTTAAATAATCTGCCCGGGGGGGAGATTGAGTGGAATGATAAACACGGGCCAACAACTGTATTGGGCTACCGTCTGACCAAACACATTGAACCCATCCGTGCTGACAGTGACTCGAGGATGCCTTGGATCTGCCGTTTTTCCTTATGTAATGCATTGAAGCGCTTCCATGCTTCACCATCTGATGTGTGCACCATCATCACATTCCCATCTGCATCTAGTTCGGTTCTTTTGCCTGTTTTGTGCCATGTCATCTGTCTGGCCGTCTCTTTGACCATGAAAAGACGTTGAAGTCTTGGTATGATTGGCATATACCGAAGAACATTAATGGGTATTTTGGTCTGCGCCTTCTCACCCATACCGTTGTCTACCACAACATACCTGGAAGACTTGCAAATGGGACAATAGTTCAAGTCCTCATACTGACGCCTAAATAAGCCACATCCTTTCTCACAGGCATGTATCTTCTCATATGGCATCTTAAGAGCACGGAGGATTTTGTCTGACTGGTACAGGTTTGCATGTAGCACATGGTCTTTGGGTAGAAATCATCTGAATATTGTCATCATCGCGTCGTAGGATTCTCTGCCCAAGTTGAATTGAGCCTTCAAAGCCATTATTTGTGAGATGGCATCCAGCTGACAAAGCTCAGTGTGCTCGTGGAGAGGACGTTTTGAGGACTCCAACATTTCAGTGAATGCCTTTGCAAATTCCTCCATCTCCTCGTCCAAGTCCCGAGCATCGTCAAAGTCTTGCACCAAGTCTTCCATCCCGGTACCATGCTCGTCGGTGCGACGACGAACCACGTCGGCTTTGGCACGTTGGGCAGACTCACCATGTAATGTCCAGACCGTGTAACCAGGCGTAAAACCAAACTTCTGCAGGTGTTTACTCATTTCAAGCTCGTCCCTCTTATTATAGTTGTCGCACCGGACACAGGGGCACCAGCTTAATTTCTGGCCATTTGCAAATGCGTCTTTAACAAACCCCTTGGTTTTTGTTAACCATTCCTCGGTCCAAACTTTTTGACTAGTGTAACTGGTGTACATCCACGCACGATCACTCATATTGACTTCCTACTTGACACACAAGAAATATATACATAATTAAGCAAACCATATCCATCAGTTAATGGAGTTTGTCAGTTTTATTACGTCCATGCAACCTACACGCTAATAGGTAAAGATAGGTCCTAATCCCACCCGAGTACGTGTAGATTGGGTTCATTTTCCCATGCTCTTATCCGGATCCGATGCAAAATTTTGGCAGCACCTGTCCGCTGTTCACCTGATACACATCTCGGCAATAAGCAGAGAGGATGTGTACCCAGAGAACAACAGGGAGGCGCTGACAAAATTCTGCATCGGATCCGAAGCAGAGCATATGGGAAAACGAACCCAATCTACACATACTCGGGTTGTTCATGGATAACGTTGGACAATTGGAAAGAATCACGATTATAAATATGCAAATGCATGCATATTTATAGATGTAACCCTTTCGAACGGGAGACGCATAGTGGTTACGCATATTGATGATTGACACCTATAGCTAGCAAGTTTCATCGGCACGAAGACCGGAACATAAAAATGAAGGGGGAGGAGGAGATGTCATTTGTGCTCACCAACGAACGCAGGGGCGGAGCTCGTCGAACGCATGGGGAGGTCGTCAAACACCACACCCTCGCAACGACGAAACAACTGCACATTTAAATCCACCCGATCAACACAAATATATATGATGTTTTGCATAACAAAATCGAAAAATATACGACCTAACTCATAATTCACAAATATATGACCCCATCGGGGTCGGGGTCGGGGTCGGGGTGTGGTGTCAGGGTGTCGGGGTCGATCGGGGTGTTAGGGTGTTGGGGTGTCGGGGTCGGGGTCGGGGTGTGGTGTCGGTGTATCGGGGTTTGGTGTCAGGGTGTCGGAGGTCGGGGTGTCGGGGGTCGGGGTGTCGATGGCCGGGGTCGGGTGTGGTGTCAGGGTGCCGGGGTGTGCTGTCAGGGTGTCGGGGGTCGGGGGTCGGGGTGTCGATGGTCGGGGTGTCAGGGTGTCAGGGTGTTAGGGTCGAGGTGTCAGTGGTCGGGGTCGGGGTGTCGGTGGTTAGGGTTTCAGGGTGTCGAGGTGTCGGTGGTCGGGTCGGGGTGTGGTGCCAGGGTGTCGGTGTGTCGGGGTGTCGTGTCAGGGTTGGGGTGTCAGGGTGTCGGGGTCGGGGTCGGGTCGGGATATGGGTCGGGGTGTGGTGTCAGGGTGTCGGGGTGTCTTTTTCTTCTTCTTCTTCTTCTTCTTCTTCTTCTTCTTCTTCTTCTTCTTCTTCTTCTTCTTTCTCTTTATTCCTTTTCTTCTTCTTCTTCTTCTTCTTCTTCTCATAACAAAAATCGAAAAATATATATATGATGTTTTGCATAAGAAAATTGACAAATATACGACCTAACTCATAATTCACAAATATATGACCCTGTCGGGGTCGGGGTCGGGGTCGGGGTGTGGTGTCAGGGTGTCGGGGTCGGGGTCGGGGTGTGGTGTCAGTGTATCGGGGTGTGGTGTCAGGGTGTCAGGGTGTCGGGGGTCGGGGTGTCCGATGGTCGGGGTGTCAGGGTGTCGGGGTTCGGGGTGTCGATCGTCGGGGTCGAGGTGTGGTGTCAGGGTGTCGGGGTGTGGTGTCAGGGTGTCGGGTGTCGGGGGTCTGGGTGTCGGGGGTCGGGGTGTCGATGGTCGGGGTGTCAGGGTGTCAGGGTGTCAGAGTCGAGGTGTCGATGGTCAGGGTCGGGGTTGGGGTGTCGGTGGTCGGGGTGTCGGTGGTCAGGGTCGGGGTCGGGGTGTGGTGTCGGGGTGTCGGGGTCGAGGTGTCGGGGTGTCGTGTCAGGGTCGGGGTGTCAGGGTGTCGGGGTCGGGGTCGGGTTGTGGGTCGGGGTGTGGTGTCAAAGGTGTCGGGGTGTCGGGGTCGGTGTGTCGGGGTCGGGGTGTGGTGTCAGGGTGTCGGGGTCAAGGTGTGGGGGTCGGGGTGTCTTCTTCTTCTTCTTCTTCTTCTTCTTCTTCTTCTTCTTCTTCTTCTTCTTCTTCTTCTTCTTCTTCGTGTTCTTCTTCCTTTTCTTCTTCTTCTTCTTCTTCTTCTTCTTCTTCTTCTTCTTCTTCTTCTCCTCTCCTCTTTCTTCTTATTCGTCTTCTTCTTGTTGTTCTTATTCTTCTTCTTCTTCTTCTTCTTCTTCTTCTTCTTCTTCTTCTTCTTCTCCTCTCCTCTTTCTTCTTATTCATCTTCTTCTTCTTCTTTCTCCTCCTCCTCCTCCTCCTCCTCGTCTTCTTCTTCTTCTTCTTCTTCTTCTTCTTCTTCTTCTTCTTCTTCTTCTTCTTCTTCTTCTTCTTCTTCTTCTTCTTCTTCTTCTTCTTCTTCTTCTTCTTCTTCTCCTCTCCTCTTTCTTCTTCTTCGTCTTCTTCTTCTTCTTCTTCTTCTCCTCCTCCTCCTCTCCTCTATCTTCTTATTCGTCTTCTTCTTCTTCTTCTTCTTTCTCCTCCTCCTCCTCCTCCTCCTCCTCCTCCTCCTCTTCTTCTTCTTCTTCTTCTTCTTCTTCTTCTTCTTCTTCTTCTTCTTCTTCTTCTTCTTCTTCTTCCTCCTCCTTGTCTTCTTCTTTTCTTCTTCTTCTTTCCTCTTCTTCTACTTTTTCTTCATCTTTCTTATTCCTCTTCTATTTATCTAAGCCTAAACCTAAACCTAAACCTAGCACTAACCTAAAACAAATCAGGAAAAAATAGAACAAAAAACAGGAAAAAGACTAACCTCCTGTTGGGGCGAGGTCGGCCGGTGGGGCGGGGTGGCGCAGGGGCCGCAGGAGGAGTCCGGCAGCGGGGCGGGTGGCACAGGGGCCGCGGGGAGGGGTCCGGCGACAGGGCGCGGCAGGGTGGTTGGCTCAGGCCTCTCCGGTGACGGGGCGCGGCGGGGCGGCCACCGCGGCCTGGCTCCTGTTGGCACGGCAGGGCTAGACGGGGGCGGGGGCTGGGTCCGGGAGGCGGGGCTGGCCGGCGGCGGCGACTGCGGTGGCGGCGACAGGAGGAGAGAGGCAGGCGCGCGGGAGGGAGAGAGAAAGAGAGAGACAGAGGGAGACAGTGTGCACCCGTTAAGTGGGCCTTCTTTGCCGTCTGCTAGCAGACGACAAAGAGGCCGACCGTCAAGGCTGACCCATGTCTTAAAATTAATTCATCAAGTTGATGAGAAAATTCATGGGCGTTCTACTGGGCCCTACTCACTTGTTACACATCAACCGGTTAGAGGAAGAGCCAAGCAAGGGGGACACTCTTTGTCGTCCGCTAGTGGACAACAAAGGAGGAACATTGCCATCGGCTAGCAGTCGGCGAAGTAGTCACCTCTTTGCCTTCCGCTAGCAGACGGCAAAGAATCTGACCTAGCCACACCGTGCCTTGTGGGGCCCACCTGGCTCTTTGTCGTCTGCCTTTTACCTCTTTGTCGTCCGCTGGCTGACGAGAAAGAAGCAGCTGACGGCAAATATGCTTTTTGCCATCAGCACTTTCTTTGCCGTCGGCTTCCTCAAAGAGGACGGCAAAGAACCTCTTTGCCGTCAGCTGGCAGACGGCAAAATGCCAGATTCCAGTAGTGTATGTAACTAGCCTTGCTTATTGGCTTCCAAAGCTTAACTTTCACTCCTACTTACAGTATGTAGAGTATTTAACAAAAAACTACCACTTTCAACCAGCCCTAGGAAGAAACTATTGTACAAAAAAAAACATACCCAAAAATTCTTAATCCGCGCCAAAAACTATTACCTAGTGCCGATTAGGCTCGTTAAACCCGTTTATGAAATGGTTGGCCCACACGTACATGCTGATGAGGCAGCTTAAACAAACACATTTTGTTTGACCGTTGACACGAGGGACCCACATCTAACCTTCTATCCTGTTATTCCCCCTCAAATCATTATTTTTCCTGAATATTACTTCAAACAGTATTGATGCATGTTCATTGGTGGTGTCGATGATGAGCGAGTTGGCCGCCACTCCGCCGGAGGGGCCGGACGCCGCGCTTGCCTCCGCACGGGTTGGCTGGCTAGCCCGAGCGTGACTCACATGCGAGCAAGCCGCCGCGCTGGCCTTCGCTCGAGCCAGATGGCTGGCCTTAGTGCGGCACGCGCGAGCAAGCCGCCGCACCGCCATGCTAATCTAGCTAGCAAACCTTGCAGACAAGCAGCTGGATGCATCCAATAGGGTGTGTGCTATCTTGGCTAGCTAGCGGCCGCGAGCGCCGGACAGAGCTGGCATCCGGGCTGCCGCAAGATGGGCTCCGCACCACCAGTGGTTTTAACCTCGCCTTCTGCCGGTGGCGGTAGCTATGTCCCATGGCCGAGGATGACTAGGTGGACGGGCCATAGGTAGGAAGTCACTCAGGGATTTTTGTCCAAACTAACATGTAGGTCCCACAAGTCATAACGCCTAACTTGTCGATCGAATAGAAGGCGTTGACTTAAGGGGCGACATGGGTTGAAACGTGCCTATAACGGCACTTTGTTTCTTGGTAGGGCTGGTTGGTAAGGGCATGTACAATGGTTGATAAGGTAGTCTTATCTTAAGTCTACCACGTATGGAAGTGGTAGTAGTTTCTTGGCATTATTAGTGGTTTCTTGGCATTATTAGTGGTTTCTTGTAAGGAACAATGTACTAGCGACAAAAGGCGATTCTAGGTTGCGTTGTACTCCAACGAGTACTACTAGTGGTTGCGGGAGTGTATAGCTCGTTTTGTGGGTTCGATCCCGGCCGAACGCACGGCGGCCTTTTTAAAAAAAGTAACTTCGCTGCATGCCAATATTGTACACTGGTAGTTTGACTTTTGAAGTCGAACGAACATGTCGAACCACAATCTGGGTGCACTGGATACCCCAGCCACGTGGACGGGTTTTCCCTCCCATCATCTCATGGCTCGCGTACTAGAGTAGTACTCCTATATATTAATTCACACCATGCAAAGTTTCTCGCCTGCATGCTCGCCCTAGCCGCACCTCGCTTGGAACTTCCTCATCAGCTAGCATATTTAAACTAGGGCCTCCCAATTAAGCCCGAGGAGCCGGAAAAGCCTAGCGCGGCATTGGGAATATGCAATATGGCTTTGTATGTAAAGTGCTAGTACTCTACTACTCTGTAGGTTGTGTCGTTGCACGCATGGACTTCACTCCATTATCAGCTCTGTAAAAAAAATTCCTCTTGACGTGATTTTTTTGTTTTGAAACGAAGGCAAAAGATTTGCATCATCTCATTCATAAAGAAGGAACTACTAACAAAGTTTGACGAGATCCATTACAACTCCACAAATGGAAGCGAAAAGCCTAGTCTCGCTGTATCAAATAACTCAAATGTTCTACCCCCGCAGTAACCATCGCTGATAAACAGGCTGCTAGTGTGTGCGTGAGAGGAGCGGCTGAGTAGGCCAGCTACGCGCTTGAATAGAGCACCAAGAGTACCACTACGCAGTTGTACTTTCCCTGCATTGATAGTACACCGATGGTTCTAGAGAACAATGGTACCCTCCACTTCCAACTGTAGCTCCTTGGCCATGAGATTCAAGAGTTCAAAACTGGTGCACTATACTAGAAGTACCGTAGATCGCACTACTAGTTGAGAAAGTAGTACTAGTACTGCTATAGTACTAGTACGTAGTAAATAATAGCCTCGCCACTTCGCTAAGGAGCGATCGAGGAGCTACAGTTGGAAGGAACGAGGCCCTGCGGTTACTATGCTCTTATCTCCTCCTCGCTAGTTCCCCCCCCCCCCCGAAGAGAAGGCAGTTCGTCGCTGCTCCCATGGATCTGCCAGGCGGTTCTCCTCCTCGTTGGGGCTGGTAGACCTTGGATGACGATCCTCTGGGAGAAATCGCACGCTGCTCCGACGTCCTCACCGCCACAAGACTTGGTGCTTCCTGCACCAATTTTTTTAAGACCGTGCTAAAACGGGCTTGGGAAAAGGCCATGCTTGTTGGTATTCCATGCGTCCTCGAGGAGAAGGTTCTTCTATGGGACAATCCTTCGAACAGTCCACCACTCCCTGGCCATGGTTGCACGTTGACTCTGCTAGAGTTGCCGACGTTGAGAGGTAGTCGGATTTTGTCCGATGAGAAGGTCAGTGATGGAGTTTGATAATGTAATACTTAGTTATTCCATTTCCATCTCATAATTTCTCCGTTACCCACCGTCTTATATATAGTTCTGGGTCGGTGCCTACGACGATTGGCTTGCATACCTACGGCCGGATACCACCATCATTTTGCACAACATCCACAGCAGTGCGGCCGTTCCCATAGACCCCTTCTTCACCATTGGGTTCGGCCTTCCGGACTGGCTGGGCTTGAATACGTATGATGATGCCTACATGAGATTGAAGAAGGTAGAAATTGCAGACCCGCCGACAAAGCAACGCGACTACAACAATTACTATCTCATCGCGGTGTTCAACATAAGGATTGCCATCAATGCAAGAGGTAGTAACGGCAGAGGCTGGCGCATGTTGGCCGCAGCAGATTTTTACCCCTACATGTTCGAAGACGGTGTGCGCCATCTAGGCCGCATCTTCGCAGTGACAAGCCAGGGGACTTGTTCATCTTGTTTCCATCCTACGGTATGGGAGATTACAAACGGAATGCACAATCCATCATCTGCATCCCTAACGGTACTCCATTATTTTGCAGGGACCAGTTATCCCCCGATCAAAATAAGATCGCCGATCCTGGATGTGCATTTGCATCCGCGATTCGGTCTAACCTAGAACCTTGTAGCTGACTTTGGCATATTGGGATCAACTATCTTAGCAGTCGTTACACATGGCACCACTGATGTGCAACATGGTCACACAATCTACCACGATCGGACCATCACCATCTACCTAGGTATTCCATTTTATCATTGTTGTGTGTTAGAGTAGTAGAGTACTAGTGCTTTTAGCTATTTTCTTTTCTTGACTGGGACATGTTTACTGTACTAGTAGTACAATTTAGTATTATATTTTTTAATCCTCTCGCCTTCTCTTTCATTGTTGTAGTACTTACTAGTACTACTCCCTCCGTCTAGGTGTGCAAGTCATCTTATGAAAACCAAATAATCCCAAAACACTTAGGTGCGGTGCATTAACTTCTACCTCGTTTCTTGTTTCTTCACATATCAACCAATAAGAGATGACGGGTGTGCATGCTTTTAATAACTTGAGACTACCAAACACGACATGTAGTGGTTAGTTCATTGCATTCAATGTTATTAATTAGCAAATAAACATTAAGGTCCCTTGTTTTCCCCTCCTCCTTGGTCACGGTGCACAACCTAAGATGACTTACTCACCTAGACGGAGGGAGTAGTAGGAGTACTTTTTACCTTGGAGGACGCATATAGCTAGCTAGGCCCTTGAAGACGTGAACCCACTAGCTCCCACCATTTTTGTTTTTCCATGTCTTACTATCTCATCCATGTAGCCAAGAGTGGCTATATATATAATAAGCCTATTATTTTACTTCCTCTATACCGGAGTAGTACTATTTGCTGCACAGTGTTACTGACCGCCATATTTGAGCACAACATTATTATGCATGGACCTTGACTATGTACGTCACCATGTGTCCAGATCTGAGATGCCGTGTGTACCAGATGAACGGTGTCGAGTTCGACCCCCGTGATACTACGTGGGTGCCGAGGAACACTCTTGGAGAGTACTCACTTTTCATTGGGGATAGCTACCCCATTGTGAAGCGGATGCCACCTTCCATGCATGACACTGAAGGCCTGTCATTCATGAAGCATGGTTGTGTCTTCAGTGCGCACCGTCGAATGAATGACATGCTGGGACACGCTATCCCCGATTTATGCCGCTTTCAGCTTGGATGAGTCTCCGTCGTGTGGAACCGGACTAGAAAGCTGCGATAATGATTCCCGTTGCCCACCGCTATGGATCGTGCCATCCATGAAGAACACCTGTGACTGGAACCTAGAGGAGGACATGTAGCCCATTTATAACGCGTAAGTGGAGTATGGTAAATTGTGAACGGTAGCGCTATGAATATATGTAGACTAGTCGTGCACAAATTTATCACATGAAGTGGAGACGAAGTTGTGTGGCATACTAGCATTTGTCCTTTAGAATTTATTATTAGTAAACGTGTTATGTGTACGTGCAACTTGTGTGGTTGTTGCACGTGCTGCAACATGCTCTTTGAGAAAAAAAAGGTGGCACATCTTTGGACATAGGTGACGTGGCGGCATCATACAGTAGCATCATTCGCTATAGTGTAGTACTCCTACTAGGACGACAACTTCTATAAAACCTTGCGCTTGGCTCTTTGCCTCTTCGGGAGGTTCAACAGTTCGTACGCGTGTGAACCTTGCACTTGGCACTTCGCCTTTTCGGAACATCCAACAATGATGATACTACAGTAATATGCTTCTGGCAATCTGACACCGATTGAACTGCTGCACATCCACCGCGAGGGCGAGGGCGAGGGAGAGGGAGAGCGCTCTGTAGTCAAAACCCTCTCCTCGTCCTGCGAGCCACCGCGCGCGTGGGAGAGGGAGAGGGAGTAGTAAGCAAGCTTCTCCTCATTTGGCGAGTTAACAGGACACATCAAAGCAGTACTAGTACATACTGCGTCCTTTCCGGTTAATATGGCTTAATTTGAAACGAGAAAAATACACTAGCGGTCAACGTATGTAAAAATACATTCTTTACGGTCACTATATAGTTTTGTGGTGATTATAAGATCACTAGCTTATCATAGAGCACCGTATTGCACCCTACTAACCGGCCACATAGTCGACATGGCACTTTGTTGACTGGTTAAATTGACACCTGGTTTCTGGGTCCCACCTATTAGTTGGCAGAGCAAAGAAATCAGTTAAACAAAACTTTACGCAGGCGCGACAGGAGTCCAACCCTTGCGCGCGAACCACCCTCGCTGTGTATGTGAGTGCATGCACGTGTACTCCCTCGGTCTTCCAGCAAAGAGTGTACATCGGCTCAAAAACAAAGAGTGTACATCTACACTTCCAATGCATTTAGCCTTTAATCTAATCGATATTGATTGACTAATGCACTAACTTGTGCTCTAGCTATAGGCTACATGTCTATCCTTAATTATAGCATGCAACAACCTTCATTTAATCTTCTTCTCTCAATGGTCGCATGCACACATAAGTCTGCTACTTTTGGGCGTTAATTATGCCATGGTCAATGTGTAAATCCCTATATGTACAGTCTTTCATGGACGTAGGGAGTAGGTTGAGCACTTGAGCGTGAGCGTGTGTGTTGTGTCGTGTATTGTGTGCCACATGGGTGCGTGAGTGTTGCGTGCGTCCATGTTTACGTGTGAGTGTTGCATGTTGCATGCATGAGGCTTTTACTCATCGCGCTCCTCCTCCAATGCGTCCAAGCTGTCCTGCCGATCGAGCTCGGCTTCTCTTTCTTCCTACATGCGCACTCGAGGTGAGTCATGAATTATGCCGCATGGCAGTACTGCCTCTGCGCCGTATACCATAAAAAATGGTGTGAATCCGGTAGTGCGATTCGGTGTGGTCCGCAGCCCCCAGAGTACGGAGTCAAACTCCTCTACCCAGTGCGTGTTAGATTCCTTGAGGGATCGCACTAGTCTGGGTTTGATGCCGCTCATAATGAGACCGTTGGCTCGCTCGACTTGACCGTTGGTTTGAGTGTGATAGAATGAAGCGTAGTCGAGCTTAATGCCCATGTTTTTGCACCAGAGTTTAACTTCATTGGCCGTGAAGTTTGTGCCGTTATCAGTTATGATGCTGTGGGGGACACCGTAACGGTGTACGACCCCAGATATGAAGTCTATCACCGATCCAGATTCGGCCGTCTTTATAGGCTTGGCCTCTATCCATTTGGTGAATTTATCTACCATGACCAGTAGATATTTTTGCTTGTGGGTTCCTCCTTTAAGGGGTCCAACCATGTCAAGCCCCCAGACTGCAAAAGGCCAGGTAATGGGTATAGTTTGTAGGGCGGTAGGCGGCATGTGGCTTCGGTTGGCGAATAACTGGCAACCGACGCATCGCTACACTAAGTCCTGAGCGTCTGCCCGGGCCGTTGGCCAATAAAATCCTGTACGGAAGGCCTTGCTTACAAGGGCCCGGTCTACGGCGTGGTGCCCGCCGAGTCCGGCATGAATTTCAGCCAGAAGGTCTCGCCCTTCCTCTTCGGAGATACACCTTTGAAGGACTCCGGTTGTGCTTTTCTTATAAAGCTCTCCCTCGTGGACTTTGTAGGCTTTAGATCGCCGCACTATGCAGCGGGCCTCATTTTGGTCCTCGGGAAGTTCCTGCCTAGTTAGGTAGGCTAGGAATGGTTCTTTCCACGGGGCAATGACTGCCATTATTGTGTGGGCTGACGGCGTTGTTTCGTTGGCTGAGCCACCAACTGTGTCGGAGTGTTCGGTGAGGGCAAGTGTGGTTGTGTCCGGGCTATTGTTTCCTGACTCTCCCTCCCATGATACGGATGGCTTGAACAGCCTCTCTAGGAAGATGTTGGGAGGGACGGCATTGCGCTTGGCGCCAATGCGTGCCAACGCGTCTGCTGCCTGGTTATTCTCCCGGGCTATGTGATGAAATTCGAGCCCCTCAAACCGAGCTGACATCTTTAAGATGGCGTTGCGGTAAGCTGCCATTTTCGGATCCTTGGCGTCAAAGTCTCCATTTATTTGGGATATTGCGAGGTTTGAATCCCCGCGGACCTCTAGGCGCTTAATGCCCATGGAGACTGCCATCCCGAGACCATGTAAAAGGGCCTCGTATTCGGCTGCGTTGTTGGAATCCGTGTACATTATCTGAAGTACGTATTGGACTGTGTCTCCGGTTGGGGACGTCAGAACGATGCCAGCCCCCAGGCCAGCCAACATTTTGGAGCCGTCGAAGTGCATGATCCAGTTGGAGTATGCGCCGTACTCTTTAGGGAGCTCGGCTTCAGTCCATTCGGCGAAGAAGTCGGCCAAAACCTGCGACTTAATAGCTCGCGTTGGCTTGTAAGTTATGTCCAACCGGAGGAGGTCGATGGCCCATTTGGCAATCCGGCCCGTTGCGTCACGGTTGTTTATAATATCATTAAGAGGTACTTCGGATGCCACTGTTATCGAACACTCTTGAAAATAGTGTCGCAGCTTCCGGGATGCCATGAACACCGCGTATGCTATCTTTTGATAATGCGGGTACCGTGATTTGCATGGGGTTAGGACCGTGGACACGTAGTAAACTGATTTTTGGAGAGGGAACTTGTGTCCGTCCGTTTCTCGTTCGACAACGAGCACCGCGCTTACAATGTGATGGGTTGCCGCGATGTATAACAGCATTGGTTCGCCCGTGTTGGGCGCGGCCAGGACCAGATTTGTTGCCAGTATGGATTTTATTTCTTCGAGTCCGGTCGTGGCGGCATCCGTCCACTCGAAGTGTTCGGTGCATCGCAGGAGGCGATAGAGGGGTAATGCCTTTTCTCCTAAGCGGGAGATAAAGCGGCTTAGAGCCGCCACGCATCCTGTCAATTTTTGTATTTGTTTGAGGTCTTTTGGGGTATCCAATTGTGACAGAGCTCGGATCTTGGCTGGGTTTGCTTCAATTCCTCTACCGGATACGATGAAGCCCAAGAGCTTTCCGGCTGGTACGCCGAAAACGCATTTTTCCGGGTTGAGCTTAATGTCATATGTTCGGAGATTGTCGAACGTGAGCCTCAAGTCGTCTACTAGAGTATCGACGTGTTTGGTTTTGACGACCACGTCATCTACGTATGCTTCAACTGTTTTGCCGATCTGGTTGGCCAGACATGTCTGAATCATGCGCTGATATGTTGCGCCGGCATTTTTGAGCCCGAAGGGCATCGTGTTGAAGCAGAATGGGCCGTATGGGGTGATGAATGCCGTTGCGGCTTGGTCTGACTCTGCCATCTTGATTTGGTGGTAGCCAGAGTATGCATCGAGGAAACACAATGAGTCGTGTCCTGCGGTGGCGTCGATGATTTGATCAATTCGGGGGAGTGGGAAAGGATCCTTTGGGCAGGCCTTATTTAGGTCTTTGAAATCGACACATAGGCGCCAAGATTTGTCCTTCTTTGGTACCATCACCAGGTTTGCTAGCCAGTCCGGATGTTTTATATCTCTGATGAATCCGGCTTCCAGCAGTTTTGCTAGCTCCTCTCCCATGGCTTGTCTCTTGGGTTCGGAGAAACGCCGTAGAGTCTGCTTAACGGGCTTAAACCCTTTTAGGATGTTCAGGCTGTGCTCAGCCAGCCTGCGTGGGATTCCTGGCATGTCTGAAGGGTGCCAGGCGAAAATGTCCCAATTTTCTCGCAGGAATTCTCTGAGTGCGGCGTCTACATCGGGTTTTAGTTGTGCCCCGATGGAGGCCGTTTTTGTGGGGTCCGTTGGATGGACTTGGAATTTGACTATTTCGTCCGCTGGTTTGAAAGAGGTGGACTTGGATCTCTTATCTAGTATCACATCGTCCCTGTCCACCGTGGAGCGCAACGCAGTTAGTTCCTCGGCCGCTAGGGCTTCGGATAATGCCTCCAGGGCCAGTGCGGCTGTCTTGTTTTCGGCGCGGAGCGCTGTGTCCGGATCACTTGCAAGAGTGATGATTCCGTTGGGTCCAGGCATTTTGAGCTTCATGTACCCATAATGGGGTATGGCTTGAAAAATTGTAAATGCTTCTCGCCCTAGCAGAGCGTGGTATCCGCTGCTGAACGGGGCCACTTGGAATGTGACCTCCTCGGATCTGTAATTATCCGGCGTGCCGAACACCACATCCAGTGTGATTTTTCCTGAACAGCACGCTTCCCGGCTTGGTATTATTCCTCTAAAGGTTGTGTTGCTTCGCTCAATGCGGCTCCAGTCTATTTCCATTTTTCGCAGGGTTTCCTCGTAGATGAGGTTAAGTCCGCTGCCGCCGTCCATGAGTACCTTTGTAAGTCGGAAGCCGTCCACTATCGGACTGAGGACCAATGCGGCTGGTGCTCGGGCTGTCCGGAATTTAGGTTCGTCACTGGCATTAAAGGTAATAGCCGTGTCACTCCATGGGTTTATTGTTGCTACTTGGTAGACTTCGGTAAGGTTGCGGAGCGTTCGTTTCCTCGCATTGTTTGATGCGAAGGTCTCGAAGACTGTCGACACCGTACTGGCGTTTCTGGGGAGGTGTTCTTCGGGTTCTGGAGTTAGAAGCTCCTCGCCACTTCTGGCCACCTGCCGGAGTATCCAACATGCTCTAAGGCTGTGAGTTGGTGTGACTTCCCCTGAACTATGAATTTTACAGGGTCCATTGAGCCATCCCTCCAGTACGGTCCCATACCCTATAGAGGGTTTTTGTTTTTTGATGTTTGGCTCAGATGCCTGGCGATAATGCGCCCTTTTGTTTCGGACTCGTGTTGTATTCAGGGCCGGATTGTCCCAGAATTTATCTTCGGTTTTCCGAACGCTTTCTGTCGCACAGTACTTTCGTACTATGGATGTCAAGTCGGCGAAGCATGTAATTTCGCGGCGACTTATGGCGTTGAGGATTCCAATGTCCGTGCAGTTGTTACAGAAGAATGAAATTGCTTCTTTCTCACGGCAGTCCTTTATCCTGTTCATAACCAGGAGGAATCTGGCCCAATAGTGGTGTACTGTTTCCCCGGGCTCTTGCCGTATTTGGGATAAATCCCTAATAGTTGGGTGGGCGGGTGGATTTAAATCCGGAACCTTGCCCGATATAAGATTCAGGGGCCAAGAAGTTTCCGAAATCGGAAGCTTGCTTTCTTGGAAATGATTCAATGAATCAGGCCTGCTGCCTGACTTTAGGTTCAGGGCTTGGGCGACATCCTCCCCTCCGCGGGTGTCCGGCTTGGAGGGGTCGGGAATCCGGACGCATCTGGTCCTTAGGGTGGGCGAAGATTCGCCGCATTGTTCTTCCACCACTTCAACATGGTGGGTGACCTGGGGAGAGTCGATCTCTCTCTGATCGGGTTTAAGCGCAATCTGGCCGTAATCTGTAGCGACTCCCAGGGCAGCAATGCGATCCAAGAGCTCGTTCAGGGAAGAGAACTCCGTCGGATCTAACTGCTCGGCGAGCTCCGAGCTGATGTGGAGATTGCTTTCGATGGCCCGAGAGGTCATCGTCGGCGCGGCGGCCGAACAGGCGGTCATCAAAAAACTGCCTAGCCGGAGAGTTTGGCCGACAGCCAAAGCTCCTTTAGCAACAGCGCCGTCTTTAAAGACGGGGTGCGGCATCCTTCCTGACGGTGACGACACAGAGGAACTCTCAATGAAAGCACCAATGTCGGTGTCAAAACCGGCGGATCTCGGGTAGGGGGTCCCGAACTGTGCGTCTAGGCGGATGGTAACAGGAGACAAGGGACACGATGTTTTTACCCAGGTTCGGGCCCTCTCGATGGAGGTAAAACCCTACTCCTGCTTGATTAATATTGATGATATGGGTAGTACAACAGTGGATCTACCACGAGATCAGAGAGGCTAAACCCTAGAAGCTAGCCTATGGTATGATTGTTGTTCGTCCTACGGACTAAAACTCTCCGGTTTATATAGACACCGGAGAGGGCTAGGGTTACACAGAGTCGGTTACAATGGGAGGAGATCTTCATATCGTATCGCCAAGCTTGCCTTCCACGCCAAAGAAAGTCCCATCCGGACACGGGACGGAGTCTTCAATCTTGTATCTTCATAGTCCGGGAGTCCGGCCGAAGGTCATAGTCCGACCATCCGGACACCCCCTAATCCAGGACTCCCTCACTCAGCATGTTGGAAAGAGTATGATATACATATCTAATTGGATGTGGGGGAGCATGAATTGTTATTGTTGACATTACCCCTGAGGTAAAAGGTTGTGGGGCAAAACTATAAGCCCCTATCTTTCTCTGTGTCCGATTAAATCTCCGTAACCACAAGTATCGCGTGAGTGCTAGCAATTATGAAGGACTAAATGATAGTTGAGTATGTGGACTTGCTTTTAAGCTCTGACATAGACTCTTTCCGATGTTATGATTAATTGCAATTGCTTCAATGACTGAGATTATAATTGTTAGTGCCCAATAATGTTTCTGATTCATGCTTTGGCTTTGTGAATAGATCATTACTTGAACATGAGTAATCATATGACAAAATCTATTTATGTTGCTGTTATGAAATAATCATGATGTCTTCATGTCCGTATTTTATTTTTATCGATGGCTCTACCTCTAAACAGGAGGACATATTTATTGTTATCGGCTTTTCGCTTGAGGACAAGCGAGGTCTAAGCTTGGGGGAGTTGATACGTCTATTTTGCATCATGCTTTTATGTCAATATTTATTGCATTATGGGCTGTTATTTCACGTTATGTCACAATACTTATGGCTATTCTCTCTTATTTTACAAGGTTTACATGAAGAGGGAGAATGCCGGCAGCTGGAATTCTGGGCTGGAAAAGGAGCAAATATTGAAGGACTATTCTGCGCAACTCCAAAAGTCCCGAAACTCCACGGAATACCTTATAATAAATAAAGAAAAATCGTCGCCAAAGATGAAGGCCAGGGGGCCCACTGTCGGGGAACGTTGCAGAAAACAAAAATTTTCCTACTCGTTTCACCAAGATCATCTAGGAGTTCATCTAGCAACGAGTGATTAGATGCATCTACATACCTTTGTAGATCGCGCACGGAATCGTTCAAAAGAACGGTGATGATGTAGTCGTACTCGACGTGATCCAAATCACCGATGACCAGCGCCGAACGGACGACACCTCCGCGTTCAACACACGTACGGGACGGGAGACGTCTCCTCCTTCTTGATCCAGCAAGGGGGAAGGAGAGGTTGATGAAGATCCAGCAGCACGACGGCGTGGTGGTGGATGCAGGGCGTCACAGCAGCAGGGCTTCGCCGAGACTACGAGGGAGAGACGTAACGGGGGGGGATGGAGGCGCCAGGGGCTGGTCTGAAATCCCTCCTCTCCCCCCCACTATATATAGGGGTGCCAGGGGGGGCGCCGGCCCTAGTAGATGGCATCTACTAGGGAGGGCGGCGGCCAAGGGTAGGTTTCCCTCCCCCCCAAGGCACCTAGGGGTGCCTTCCACCACATGGACTCTTCCATGGTGGAAACCCTAGGCGCATGGGCCTAAAGGGGCTGGTGCCCTTGGCCCATCTAGGCCAAGGCGCACCCCCTACAGCCCATGTGGCCCCCCGGGACAGGTGGCCCCATCCGGTGGACCCCCGGGACCCTTCCGGTGGTCCCGGTACAATACCGATAACCCCGAAACTTGTCCCGATGCCCGAAATAGCACTTCCTATATATAATTCTTTACCTCCGGACCATTCCGGAACTCCTCGTGACGTCCGGGATCTCATCCGGGACTCCGAACAACATTCGGGTTTCTGCATATACATATCTTCATAACCCTAGCGTCACCGAACCTTAAGTGTGTAGACCCTACGGGTTCGGGAGACAAGCAGACATGACCGAGACGACTCTCCGGTCAATAACCAACAGCGGGATCTGGATACCCATGTTGGCTCCCACATGCTCCACGATGATCTCATCGGATGAACCACGATGTCGAGGATTTAATCAATCCCGTACGCTATTCCCTTTGTCTACCGATATGTTACTTGCCCGAGATTCGATCGTCGGTATCCCAATACCTCGTTCAATCTCGTTACTGGCAAGTCACTTTACTCGTACCGTAATGCATGATCCCGTGACCAGACACTTGGTCACTCTGAGCTCATTATGATGATGCATTACCGAGTGGGCCCAGTGATACCTCTCCGTCATACGGAGTGACAAATCCCAGTCTTGATCCATGTCACCCAACAGACACTTTCGGAGATACCCGTAGTCTACCTTTATAGTCACCCAGTTACGTTGTGACGTTTGGCATACCCAAAGCACTCCTACGGTATCCGGGAGTTACACGATCTCATGGTCTAAGGAAAAGATACTTTGACATTGGAAAACTCTAGCAAACGAACTATACGATCTTGTGCTATGTTTAGGATTGGGTCTTGTCCATCACATCATTCTCCCAATGATGTGATCTCGTTATCAATGACATCTAGTGTCCATAGTCAGGAAACCATGACTATCTGTTGATCAACGAGCTAGTCAACTAGAGGCTCACTAGGGACAGGTTGGTGTCTGTTATTCACACATGTATTACGATTTCCGGATAACACAATTATAGCATGAATAAAGACAATTATCATGAACAAGGAAATATAATAATAATGCTTTTATTATTGCCTCTAGGGCATATTTCCAACAGTCTCCCACTTGCACTAGAGTCAATAATCTAGTTACATTGTGATGAATCGAACACCCATGGAATTCTGGTGTTGATCATGTTTTGCTCTAGGGAGAGGTTTAGTCAACAGATCTGCTACATTCAGGTCCGTATGTACTTTACAAATCTCTATGTCTCCATCTTGAACATTTTCACGAATGGAGTTGAAGCGACGCTTGATGTGCCTTGTCTTCTTGTGAAACCTGGGCTCCTTGGCAAGTGCAATAGCTCCAGTGTTGTCACAGAAGAGCTTGATCGGCCCCGACGCGTTGGGTATGACTCCTAGGTCGGTGATGAACTCCTTCACCCATATTGCTTCATGTGCTGCCTCCGAGGCTGCCATGTACTCCGCTTCACATGTAGATCCCGCCACGACGCTTTGCTTGCAACTGCACCAGCTTACTGCCCCACCATTCAAAATATACACGTATCCGGTTTGTGACTTAGAGTCATCCAGATCTGTGTCGAAGCTAGCGTCGACGTAACCCTTTACGACGAGCTCTTCGTCACCGCCATAAACGAGAAACATTTCCTTAGTCCTTTTCAGGTACTTCAGGATATTCTTGACCGCTGTCCAGTGTTCCTTGCCGGGATTACTTTGGTACCTTCCTACCAAACTGACGGCAAGGTTAACATCAGGTCCGGTACACAGCATGGCATACATAATAGAACCTATGGCTGAGGCATAGGGGATGACGCTCATCTCTTCTATATCTTCTGCCGTGGTCGGACATTGAGCTGAGCTCAATTTCATACCTTGTAACACAGGCAAGAACCCCTTCTTGGATTGATCCATATTGAACTTCTTCAATATCTTATCAAGGTATGTGCTTTGTGAAAGACCTATGAGGCGTCTCGATCTATCTCTATAGATTTTGATGCCTAATATATAAGCAGCTTCTCCAAGGTCCTTCATTGAAAAACTTTTATTCAAGTAGGCCTTGATGCTGTCCAAGAGTTCTATATCATTTCCCATCAAAAGTATGTCATCTACATATAATATGAGAAATGCTACAGAGCTCCCACTCACTTTCTTGTAAACGCAGGCTTCTCCATAAGTCTGTGTAAACCCAAACGCTTTGATCATCTCATCAAAGCGAATGTTCCAACTCCGAGATGCTTGCACCAGCCCATAAATCGAGCGTTGAAGCTTGCACACTTTGTCAGCATTCTTAGGATCGACAAAACCTTCCGGCTGCATCATATACAATTCTTCCTTAAGGAAACCATTAAGGAATGCCGTTTTGACGTCCATTTGCCATATTTCGTAATCATAGAATGCGGCAATTGCTAACATGATTCGGACGGACTTCAGCTTTGCTACCGGTGAGAAAGTCTCATCGTAGTCAACCCCTTGAACTTGTCGATAACCCTTAGCGACAAGCCGAGCTTTATAGATGGTCACATTACCATCCGCGTCTGTCTTCCTCTTAAAGATCCATTTATTTTCTATGGCTCGCCGCTCAACGGGCAAGTCAGTCAAAGTCCATACTTTGTTTTCATACATGGATCCTATCTCGGATTTCATGGCTTCTAGCCATTTGTCGGAATCCGGGCCCGCCATCGCTTCTTCATAGTTCGAAGGTTCACCGTTGTCTAACAGCATGATTTCCAAGACAGGGTTGCCGTACCACTCTGGTGCGGAACGTGTCCTTGTGGACCTTCGAATTTCAGTAGGGGCTTGATCAGAAGTATCTTGATCATTGTCATTAACTTCCTCTCTAGTCGGTGCAGGCACCTCAGGAACATTTTCTTGAGTTGTGCCATTTTCCGGTTCAAGAGGTAATACTTCATCAAGCTCTACTTTCCTCCCACTTACTTCTTTCGAGAGAAACTCTTTCTCCAGAAAAGACCCATTCTTGGCAACAAAGATCTTGCCTTCGGATCTGAGGTAGAAGGTGTACCCAATAGTTTCTTTTGGGTATCCTATGAAGATGCATTTTTCCGACTTGGGTTCGAGCTTTTCAGGTTGAAGTTTCTTAACATAAGCATCACATCCCCAAACTTTTAGAAACGACAGCTTAGGTTTCTCCCCAAACCATAATTCATACGGTGTCGTCTCAACGGATTTCGACGGAGCCCTATTTAAAGTGAATGCGGCAGTCTCTAAAGCATAGCCCCAGAAGGATAGCGGTAAATCGGTAAGAGACATCATAGATCGCACCATATATAATAGAGTGCGATTACGACGTTCGGACACACCATTACGCTGAGGTGTTCCAGGCGGCGTGAGTTGTGAAACTATTCCACATTTTCTTAAGTGCGTGCCAAACTCGTGACTCAAGTATTCTCCTCCACGATCTGATCGTAGAAACTTGATTTTCCTGTCACGTTGATTTTCAACCTCACTCTGAAATTCCTTGAACTTTTCAAAGGTTTCAGACTTGTGTTTCATTAAGTAGATATACCCATACCTACTTAAATCATCAGTGAGGGTGAGAACATAACGATAGCCACCGCGAGCCTCAACACTCATTGGACCGCACACATCAGTATGTATGATTTCCAATAAGTCGGTTGCTCGCTCCATTGTTCCTGAGAACGGAGTCTTGGTCATTTTACCCATAAGGCATGGTTCGCACATGTCAAATGATTCATAATCAAGAGACTCTAAAAGTCCATCAGCATGGAGCTTCTTCATGCGTTTGACACCTATGTGACCAAGGCGGCAGTGCCACAGGTATGTGGGACTATCATTATCAACCTTACTTCTTTTGGTACTCACATTATGAACATGTGTAGCATCACGTTCGAGATTCATAAAGAATAAACCATTCACCATAGGAGCATGACCATAAAACATATCTCTCATAAAATGGAACAACCATTATTCTCAGATTTAAAAGAGTAGCCATCTCGAATTAAACGAGATCCTGATACAATGTTCATGCTCAAAGCTGGCACTAAATAACAATTATTAAGGTTTAAAACTAATCCCGAAGGGAGATGCAGAGGTAGCGTGCCGACGGCGATCACATTGACCTTGGAACCATTCCCGACGCGCATCGTCACCTCGTCCTTTGCCAGTTTCCGCTTATTCCGCAGCCCCTGCTTTGAGTTACAAATGTGAGCAACTGCACCGGTATCAAATACCCAGGAGCTACTACGGGCACTAGTAAGGTACACATCAATTACATGTATATCACATATACCTTTTGTTTTGCCGGCCTTCTTATCCGCTAAGTACTTAGGGCAGTTCCGCTTCCAGTGACCGCTTCCCTTGCAATAAAAGCACTCAGTCTCGGGCTTGGGTCCATTCTTTGGCTTCTTCCCAGCAGCTTGCTTGCCGGGCGCGGCAACCTCCTTGCCGTCTTTCTTGAAGTTCTTTTTACCCTTGCCTTTCTTGAACTTAGTGGTTTTATTGACCATCAACACTTGATGTTCCTTCCTGACTTCTACCTCTGCTGATTTCAGCATAGCAAATACTTCAGGAATGGTCTTTTCCATCCCCTGCATATTGAAGTTCATCACAAAGCTCTTGTAGCTTGGTGGAAGCGACTGGAGGATTCTGTCAATGACCGCATCATCCGGGAGATTAACTCCCAGCTGAGTCAAGCGGTTATGCAACCCAGACATAGTGAGTATGTGCTCACTGACAGAACTGTTTTCCTCCATCTTACAGCTGAAGAATTTGTCGGAGACTTCATATCTCTCGACTCGGGCATGAGCTTGGAAAACCATTTTCAACTCTTTGAACATCTCATATGCTCCATGTCTCTCAAAACGCTTTGGAGCCCCGGCTCTAGGCTGTAAAGCATGCCGCACTGAACGAGGGAGTAGTCATCGGAACGTGCCTACCAAGCGTTCATAACATCTTGTTCTGCAGGGAGAACGGGTGCGTCACCAAGCGGTGCTTGTAGGACATAATCTTTCTTGGCAGCTATGAGGATGATCCTCAGGTTCCGGACCTAGTCCGTATAGTTGCTGCCATCGTCTTTCAGCTTGGTTTTCTCTAGGAACGCGTTGAAGTTGAGGACTACGTTGGCCATTTAATCTACAAGACATATTGTAAAATATTTTAGACTAAGTTCATGATAATTAAGTTCAACTAATCAAATTATTAGTGAACTCCCACTTAGATTAGACATCCCTCCAGTCATCTAAGTATTACATGATCCGAGTTTAACTAGACCGTGTCCGATCATCACGTGAGACGGACTAGTCAACGTCGGTGAACATCTTCATGTTGATCGTATCTACTATACGACTCATGCTCGACCTTTCGGTCTTCTGTGTTCCGAGGCCATGTCTGTACATGCTAGGCTCGTCAAGTCAACCTAAGTGTTTGCATGTGTAAATCTGTCTTACACCCGTTGTATGTGAACGTCTGAATAAAACACCCGATCATCACGTGGTGTTTTGAAACAGCGAACTGTCGCAACGGTGCACAGTTAGGGGGAACACTTCTTGAAATTATTTTGAGGGATCATCTTATTTACTACCGTCGTTCTAAGTAAACAAGATGCAAAACATGATAAACATCACATGCAATCAAATAATAAACGTGACATGATATGGCCAATATCACATAGCTCCTTTGATCTCCATCTTGGGGCTCCATGATCATCTTGTCACCGGCTTGACACCATGATCTCCATCATCATGATCTCCATCATCGTGTCTCCATGAAGTTTCTCGCCAACTATTACTTCTAATACTATGGCTAACGCGTTTAGCGATAAAGTAAAGTAATTTACATGGCGTTTCTTGATGACACGCAGGTCATATAAAAGAATAAAGACAACTCCTATGGCTCCTGCCGGTTGTCATACTCATCGACATGCAAGTCGTGAATCCTATTACAATAGCATGAACATCTCATACATCACATATAGATCATTCATCATTCATCACAACTTTGGCCATATCATATCACAAACCACTTGCTGCAAAAACAAGTTAGACGTCCTCTAATTGTTGTTGCAAGTTTTACGTGGCTGAATTAGGGTTCTAGCAAGAACGTTTTCTTACCTACGTTAAAGCCACAACGTGATTTGTCAACTTCTATTTACCCTTCATAAGGACCCTGTTCATCGATTCCGCTCCAACTAAAGTAGGAGAGACAGACACCCGCCAGCCACCTTATGCAACTAGTGCATGTTAGTCGGTGGAACCGGTCTCACGTAAGCGTACATGTAAGGTTGGTCCGGGCCGCTTCATCCCACAATACCGCTGAAGCAAGAAAGGACTAGTAATGGCAAGAAAGTTGACAAATCGACGCCCACAACAAATTGTGTTCTACTCGCGCAAGAAGAACTACGCATAGACCTAGATCATGATGCCACTGTCGGGGAACGTTGCAGAAAACAAAAATTTCCTACTCGTTTCACCAAGATCATCTAGGAGTTCATCTAGCAACGAGTGATTAGATGCATCTACATACCTTTGTAGATCGTGCACGGAAGCGTTCAAAAGAACGGTGATGATGTAGTCGTACTCGACGTGATCCAAATCACCGATGACCAGCGCCGAACGGACGGCACCTCCGCGTTCAACACACGTACGGGACGGGAGACGTCTCCTCCTTCTTGATCCAGCAAGGGGGAAGGAGAGGTTGATGAAGATCCAGCAGCACGACGGCGTGGTGGTGGATGCAGGGCGTCACAGCAGCAGGGCTTCGCCGAGACTACGAGGGAGAGACGTAACGGGGGGGATGGAGGCGCCAGGGGCTGGTGTGAAATCCCTCCTCTCCCCCCACTATATATAGGGGTGCCAGGGGGCGCCGGCCCTAGTAGATGGCATCTACTAGGGGGGGCGGCGGCCAAGGGGAGGTTTCCCTCCCCCCCAAGGCACCTAGGGGTGCCTTCCACCACATGGACTCTTCCATGGTGGAAACCCTAGGCGCATGGGCCTATAGGGGCTGGTGCCCTTGGCCCATCTAGGCCAAGGCGCACCCCCTACAGCCCATGTGGCCCCCCGGGACAGGTGGCCCCATCCGGTGGACCCTCGGGACCCTTCCGGTGGTCCCGGTACAATATCGATAACCCCGAAACTTGTCCCGATGCCCGAAATAGCACTTCCTATATATAATTCTTTACCTCCGAACCATTCCGGAACTCCTCATGACGTCCGGGATCTCATCCGGGACTCCGAACAACATTCGGTTTCTGCATATACATATCTTCATAACCCTAGCGTCACCGAACCTTAAGTGTGTAGACCCTACGGGTTCGGGAGACAAGCAGACATGACTGAGACGACTCTCCGGTCAATAACCAACAGCGGGATCTGGATACCCATGTTGGCTACCACATGCTCCACGATGATCTCATCGGATGAACCACGATGTCGAGGATTTAATCAATCCCGTACGCTATTCCCTTTGTCTATCGATATGTTACTTGCCCGAGATTCGATCGTCGGTATCCCAATACCTCGTTCAATCTCGTTACCAGCAAGTCACTTTACTCGTACCGTAATGCATGATCCCGTGACCAGACACTTGGTCACTCTGAGCTCATTATGATGATGCATTACCGAGTGGGCCCAGTGATACCTCTCCGTCATACGGAGTGACAAATCCCAGTCTTGATCCATGTCACCCAACAGACACTTTCGGAGATACCCGTAGTCTACCTTTATAGTCACCCAGTTATGTTGTGACGTTTGGCATACCCAAAGCACTCCTACGGTATCCGGGAGTTACACGATCTCATGGTCTAAGGAAAAGATACTTTGACATTGGAAAACTCTAGCAAACGAACTATACGATCTTGTGCTATGTTTAGGATTGGGTCTTGTCCATCACATCATTCTCCCAATGATGTGATCTCGTTATCAATGACATCCAGTGTCCATAGTCAGGAAACCATGACTATCTGTTGATCAACGAGCTAGTCAACCAGAGGCTCACTAGGGACAGGTTGGTGTCTGTTATTCACACATGTATTACGTTTTCCGGATAACACAATTATAGCATGAATAAAGACAATTATCATGAACAAGGAAATATAGTAATAATGCTTTTATTATTGCCTCTAGGGCATATTTCCAACAATTATCATGAACCAATCTAGGGCTCTGGCGGAGCTTTTCTACCGGGGACACTTCCCTCCGGGAGGGGGAAATCATCACCATCGTCATCACCAACGCTCCTCTCATCGGGAGAGGGTAATCTCCATCAACATCTTCACCAGCACCATCTCATCTCCAAACCCTAGTTCATCTCTTGTATCCAATTCTTGTCTCCAAGTCTGGGATTGGTGCTAGTAGTTTGCTAGTAGTGTTGATTACTCTTTGTAGTTGATGCTAGTTGGTTTATTTGGTGGAAGATCATATGTTCAGATCCTATATGCACATTATTACCCCTCTGATTATGAACATGAATATGCTTTGTGAGTAGTTACGTTTGCTCCTGAGGACAAGGGAGAAGTCTTGCTATTAGTAGTCATGTGAATTTGGTATTCGTTCGATATTTTGATAAGATGTATGTTGTCAAACCTCTAGTGGTGTTATGTGAACGTCGACTACATAACACTTCACCATTATTTGGGCCTAGAGGAAGGCATTGGGAAGTAATAAGTAGATGATGGGTTGCTAGAGTGACAGAAGCTTAAACCCTAGTTTATGCATTGCTTCGTAAGGGGCTGATTTGGATCCACATGTTTCATGTTATGGTTAGGTTTACCTTAATACTTTTGTTGTAGTTGCGGATGCTTGCAATAGAGGTTAATCATAAGTGGGATGCTTGTCCAAGTAAGGGTAGTACCCAAGCACCGGTCCACCCACATATCAAATTATCAAAGTACCGAATGTGAATCATATGAGCGTGATGAAAACTAGCTTGACGATATTCCCATGTGTCCTCGGGAGTGCTTTTCCTATTATAAGAGTTTGTCCAGGCTTGTCTTTTGCTACAAAAAGGATTGGGCCACCTTGCTGCACTTTATTTACTTTTTCTACTTGTTGCTCGTTACAATTTATCTTATCACAAAACTATCTGTTACCACTTATTTCAGTACTTGCAGAGAATACCTTGCTGAAAACTGCTTATCATTTCCTTCTGCTCCTCGTTGGGTTCGACACTCTTACTTATCGAAAGGACTACGATAGATCCCCTATACTTGTGGGTCATCATCCACCGATGTACTTCTTCCTCCTATATATACCCATATACCCCGAAACCATCAGGGGAGCCACCGAAAAACTATTTCCACCACTGTAACCTTTTGTATCTGCGAGATCCCATCTTGGAGCCGTCACCGATGCTCCGCCGGAGGGGGGATCCACCATGGAGGGCCTCTACATCAACTCCAAGGCCTCTCCGATGAGTTGTGAGTAGTTTACCACAGACCTCCGGGTCCAAAGTTATTAGCTAGATGGCTTCTTCTCTCTCTTTGATTCTCAATACAAAGTTCTCCTTCATCTTCTTGGAGATCTATTCGATGTAACTCTTTTTGCGGTGTGTTTGTCGAGATCCGATGAATTGTGGGTTTATGGTCAAGTTTATCTATGAGAAATATTTTAATCTCCTCTGAATTCTTTTATGTGTGATTAAGTTATCTTTGCAAGTCTCTTGAATTATCGGTTTGGTTTGGCCTACTAGATTGATCTTTCTTGCCATGGGAGAAGTGCTTAGCTTTGGGTTCAATCTTGCGGTGTCCTTTCCCAGTGACAGCAGGGGCAGCAAGGCGCGTATTGTATTGTTGCCATTGAGGATAAAAAGATGGGGTTTATATCATATTGCATGATTTTATCCGTCTACATCATGTCATCTTTCTTAATGCGTTACTCTGTTCTTCATGAACTTAATACTCTAGATGCATGCTGGATAGCGGTCGATGTGTGGAGTAATAGTAGTAGATGCAGGCAGGAGTCGGTCTACTTGTCACGGACGTGATGCCTATATACATGATCATGCCTAGATAATCTCATAATTATTCGCTTTTCTATCAATTGCTCGACAGTAATTTGTTCGCCCATCGTAATAATTATGATATCTTGAGAGAAGCCACTAGTGAAACCTATGGCCCCCGGATCTATCTCTTATCATATAAGCTTTCAATCTACTTTCATTTGCATCTTTACTTTTCCAATCTATATCATAAAATACCAAAAAATATATTTATCTTATCATATTATCTCTATCAGATCTCACTTTCGCAAGTGGCCGTGAAGGGATTTACAACCCCTTTATTGCATTGGTTGCAAGTTATTTGTTTGTTTGTGTAGGTGCGCGGTACTTGTGAGGAGCCTCCTACTAGATTGATACCTTGGTTCTCAAAAACTTACGCTACTGTGTTGCATCACCCTTTCCTCTTCAAGGAAAACCAATGCAAGCTCAAGACGTAGCATATACCATGTGAGAAATAAATTGAATTTGGCTATACTAAATACATGAGAAACAAATAAAATTGCTATATTTCCAAGTTGTTAAGCATGCTTGGTTTGCTTAACTGTCTGATCTTCTATTAGGAGTATGTTATGTTGTGCAATGTTGTGCTCAGTTAATGTTTGGTTCATTTGTTGTGGTGTTTAGTTAACTGCTTGGTTCAATTCTGCAATACAATGTCCAATTGTCGTGGGTATAATTTTGTATTGTTGTGCATGTGAGGAATAATCGAATTTGGCTGCACTTAATACATGGGAAACATAGACAATTGCTATATTTCCTAGTTCTTAATGATGCTTGGTTTGGCTAAATGGGGTTTCCATGTGGCTTGAATTAATCTGAGAATCTGCAATGTGCTTATTTTTCATCAACATATTTTACTGATAGCATTGCGAACCCTTACTTAACCCGATGACTAACTACCATATATGTGTTGCAGAGAAATAATATAATGGGAAGCACTGAGGTTTACAATTGAGGTTAGCATGTGCATGGTCCATTGTCTAATAGCACATTATTGTGCAATTGCAGGAACCATTATAATACTTAGGTTTTTAACAATTTGGAGTCCTGCTGTCAGAGGTTTTGACCCACTATTCGACCCTTTTTGCATATGGGGAAATGAGTTGTCCATGAATATCAATCAAGTCAAGAAACTTAGAAAGATTGTTAGGATAAAGAAATTGGCGACAAAAAACAACAAGATCTTTGTCTGCACAATGAAGAAGACATCATTTCACTACATGATGGTACTAACTATCATACCTTGTCTTTTTATTCCTTTGCCCCATTTCCAATATAGACAAGATATTTATGCACATCCTTGTTTTCGGGCCTTCCAAAAATAGTTCACTGATGATTACCTCTCAAACCACTTGTATGGACAGGAGGCGAGGAAGGTATTCATACAACACCCACGGTTCAATATTGAAGTGTTCCTGAAGAGGACGAAGGATGGACGGTCAATCATCCACATGCACTGGCCTAAAGTTGCAAAGACCTTCAACATCAATAAAGGCTCAATATTTGCATTCCACTTCAGCAGTTTTCCCGATGAGATGCATCTATCTATGTACCGTCTATGATGCTAATTTTGAAAGGTCATGTGAAACTTGGTGCTGGTGCAGTTGTGTAATGGGGTAGCTGAGTGCTGAAGCTATCATGTTGTACTCTGATATCCTGCTTCCTTAATATGGGAATGAAATATATTATGTGTTTAATATGAATGTCAATCAGATTAATAAATGGATTATTAATAATAGGGCAATTAGCCTGCTAATGGCGAATTAGCCTGCTAATTGGTTTTTGCTATTGCAAACGGTTATTGAGAAAATACCGTGGGCGATGACCTAAGGCAACGCACACAGTTTCTAGGAATAAACTGTGATGGATCTATGAACAATCACACATGACATTCTCTTCAAAACTGTTTGCGTTAGGCCACCTTGCGCAAACGTTTACCGCATCAAAACTGTGTGTGATGGTAGCCTTTGCACTACTGTACGTATAACCGTATTTGGTCACTCGCCGGTCGCACACGACCTCATTTTGTCGAGCGTGTGTGCCAGGAGGGCATATCCCCGACGGTTTCTGGGTCATGTGGGAAGGACCCCCTAATCGCCCACACTCATTAGGCGATGGTTCCAAATGCCGTCGCGGAAAGGGGTTTTAAACCGTTTGTAAAGCATCGATGCGTACCAATGTTTGTACAACTAAGCTTGTTTAGCTCGATGGGTGGAGCAGTGCTATTACGACACGAACCACGTAGGATGATCGTGGTCATCATAAAATGGGGAAACCGTAAGCATGATGAGTATAGTGTTGACCATGGCAGTGGGATGGCAGATCTGAAGCTGAAAACCGTGCAAAGCGTAGTTAGCAACCGATGTTTGCTTTGAAATAACAACTAAGATTTGGTATGGACAAGAAAGTACAGTCAACAAGTGACAAAGAAATGCAATTCTGATGTCTCTCTATATGTCACGACATGCATTTGGAAACTCAAGTGTGACCTTTAGCTAACGAATTAAATGTGGTTGTTAACTAATATTAGTATCATATCACAATCATATTTGAACAACTAAGCTTTGGAATTTTGAGTGTTGTGTTGTTTAGCTTGAAGGGTGGAGTAATGCTAGTACAACCAAAAGCACCTCCGCAGATCATAATTGAGTAGATAAAAGGGGAAAACCCTAAGCATCAAGAGTAAAATCAGGAAAGTGGAACTAGCTAGATCAGTGGGTGGCGCACATGCTTTTCGAAATGAATATAGGAACATTAGGTGACCAATTAAATGTTCTCTGTTTTAGTAATATGAGCATCATATTAGATTCGTATTTCAACACCTAAGCTTTGGAATTATGAGTGCCATGTTGTTTCGTTTGATGGGTTGAGGTCTTGAGGAGCAGTGCTAGCACGACATGAAGCACCTATGATGATGGTAGTGAATATAAAGGGGGGGGGAAACCATAAGCTTTACGAGTATAGTGACTGTGTCATGGCGGATCTAAAGGTGCAAACCGAACAAAGCTACTTCGCAACCAATGTTTACTTATAGTAAATAATTTATGATTTATTTCTCGGGTGAGATCAATAACTTAAGCACATATGGAATAGTACCACCTCTCTTGTGATGCCGTGTAGGCCCGTGTTGATACGTAGAGGGTGTTGTGGGTGAGATGGCTTTCGGCGGCGCAGAAGAATACTTTAGGCGGCAGATGGCCGGGTCGGGGGATAAATCATGTTGTCGTGGACGAGGCGGTCGTAGGAGCAGCAAAGACAAGGTGGACGACAACATCGACGAAGCGAGAGGACGTGATGAAAGGATCCTAGTCTGGCGCTGTGGATGAGAGACGTCCATCTCTTGCAGTGGACGATGGTGTAGGGGTAGCAGCTCCGGCAAGGTGAAGGATGGGGTGGCGGGCGGAGGTGGCTGGCCGCAGTGGGGAGGTTGTTGTGGCGCCGACGGTGTATGAATGGGGAAATGGAGGGGGAGGGGGATCTCAAACTTTGGGACGTGCTTGTCTGAAATGTGGGACAGTTACGAACTTATCCCCCGTTTAAAATTTTGGACATCACATTGGTTGGGGATAGGACGGTAATCTCACATCTCCCAAATATTTGCTGGTAGCAATTTTCGGGCTAGGAGAGGGTGTTTTGCTGCCCATGGTGTATGAACGGGGATAATAGGTAGGGCGGTTGTGTCACGTCTGAGGGAAGTTACACATCTGCCCCTATTTAAAATATTTTCCTACATCGATTTCGGACAAGGAGAGTTTGTTTTTTCGCCCGCCATGTATGAATGGGGAAATGGAGGGAGAGACACATGTCTTTTGGACGAGCTTGAATCAAATGTGTTTTGCGGCCCATGTTTGGCGCCCACCGTTTCTGAATGGGCTCAGAGGCGGTCGTGTCATGTCTGATTGAAGTTACTAGTCTACCCCTATCGACTGCAGTGTAAATCCGGTTGATTACAATGTCAAGTGTCACGGGTAGACAGTAATTTCCATATCACAAACACTTGCTTCGGGCAGCCCACAAATGATAGTGGGTGTTTAGCCGCTTCGTTCAAAACTTGGGAGAATTAGCATTCACGTTTACCCTCAGCCCTGGCAACTAAATTCACAAATCCAATTTGTATTCTATTATGAATATCCATAGATAATTCTACGTTTTGTTATTTATTTCTTAAAAACCACAAGAAAGATTTATTCCACCTTTATATATGATTATGATTTATAAATACCGTGATTTTGAATTCAGTAGGTTGGATACACTTTGAGTCAAACAGTTATTTCATCCAATACAATATGCTCACACGAAAAATAGTTCATGTTATGTCAATCATAGAAGATGATTACCTCGCCTAAAAAATTCGGATCATTACAACACATGGGCAACATAGGGGGTCTTACAACATAATCCATTCAAAGACATGACACAGCATGAAAGTACAATAATCTAATGACAATTTCATCTGGTATCTAAAGAAGAACTGGGGTTACCCTAGGCTTCAGATAGCAGAAATAACAGGACCTCCTCCATCTTCAAATGCAACATTCTTACTTCCTCCAATTCTTGGGTTGCTTGCATAATGCATGCAGCTAATTGCATAATTTACAGCCTCAAGATCAAGATCACCTCATTCATGGCAGCCACAACATCTCTTTCTGCCTCTATAGAGCCTTAAGAACTATAATATATGTGCTCAGACTACTCTCCGGCGGTGTTGCCTCTGAACTTCTACCATCTAGTAACATGGATAGCGCACTGCTTCCACAAATAGATTCTGGGGTTGTACATTGTGTCCTAGTGTGAACGGCATCCTAAAAGGTTTCCGCTGGACATAAGTAAAAGATAGTTATCGCATGATCCAGGCAGTAAGCTTACATGGTAAACGACATACGAATTATTGCCGAGCATGGCAAAGCTATATTTAAATGGTTCGAAGCAGCATCAGCCGAAAATAAATTAAAATGGTAAGATGAAACTAGGGATGTAAGTGGCAAATAAACGACATCCGCCGGTACCATCTAGTTAGTTTTTGCTAGCTCCCTAGTTCATTTTCCTCAAAATACAGAAACTCTTTTGAACTACCATACCACTAGTGGACTTTATTCGGGATTAAACGGGGCCCAGTTGACATCCCTAGTTGAAAGGGAGTGTACCACCGCTATATTTGAGTTGCCAAGGCATCTAAGCAGTTGAAATAATCTGAGAAAGCACTTAATAGTGTGGCCTCATATAAACTACGAAGAAAGTTTGGTGATGAAGTTCATAGGAAAAGTTAAGGACTCAAATGAATTAGGCATGCATTTCTTTACGATAATACAACATGCACTGCTGACATATTGGCCAACTCAGGTATAGCCTAACAAGTAACAAACAAGCATTCAAATCAAGCAATACAACAAAGTAGACAACTGAACTATTTGTAATTCTGTAGGATTACAGGTTGAGGGCACAAGCCAAGAAAGTAGCCCACACGCATTACATTTCACATGTACTAAAACACACTGGCTTACCATATGTCGTTGTGAAGCCTCGCTGTTGTTGCAATGTTCTTTGGAGATATCGTCAGCATCATGTGGTTGCAAATCTAGTTGTTGTAGTTTATTCTGCACCCTCTATTTAGGTAAAATTAATTTTAATCCCATGCACTAGTTCGAATTGATCATTAATGGTTCATCTAAACTAATGAAAGAAGGGTGTGTGCTTACAAGACAATATATGTGCTTCACTCTATTTTTATGCTTGTTTGAGGTGCCAGCCCCAAAAGAACAAAAAATTTGCTTGATGGGGTTGGCAGCTCCATAATTAATAGAAGCATCAAATTAGTCATGCAACTTGGTAAGATCAAGAACACACAAAAAAGTAATGAACAAAGGCTCGAAGCAGTGATGTAGGGGTTGTTTGGTTCCTAGAAACACCTTGTCACACTTTGCCACACCTAACCTTAGGCAAGTTTGACCAAGTTAAGTGGGTGTTTGGTTCTAGCCACACCTAAGGCACGAATTTTTTAATGAGAAGTGAACCCCACATGTCATAGACACAAAAAGTGTGGCAAGATTCCCATAGGCAAGCCAAAGTGTGGCTAACAATTTGAACAACTAAAGTAAGGCCAGTGTGGCAAAAATAATGTGGCAATATAGGGCAAAAATGGTCACAATCCAAACAGCCCCGTAATAGCTAGCATCAGAAAATGTAGGGTAAAACAAACAAAAAGCAGTGGAACCACATGCTAGTTTACTGATGTGTAATTAAGCATAGAGAACATGATGTAGTCTGATGGAACCAACAGGTGGCATCAGAACAACACCATTATCATAAATATAGCATGCAAGGAGTAAAATAGTAGGTAGTGATATCTAGGAAGTACAGTAATACTTAGGATAAAACTAAAGCATTGTAACTATATGTGCACTGGTTTGTAATTTAGCACATGTAACATGTTCACTGCCAGAAGTATGGCCTTACAGGTGCAAGCAGAATAATGCGTCTCATGAAGAATTGAATGATGCCCTAAAGAAATTCAAAGGTGCGGTGCTTATGCTAAGAAAGTGAACGTAGGCATCGACCGTTGGATAATAGTACTTGATTCTCGGCGGCATATGGGTATCGTTGTCATACTAGATAGCTAAGGATCGTCGATGGTGCTCATGTTGCGGTTGAGTTTGGTCCGGTTGTCTCCATTGCTGAAGCGGCTCCGGTGCTTCGGTTGTGGCGCCTGTCGACATACAAGAAAGATCATCTATGGTAAGTGAACAGTTCCCCGATAAAGAATAGAAAAGCCGAAGGAGTACAAATCGAAATAACCTAATGAGGCTGCAGCATTAGTAAAGCAGGGCGGTGAAGTTGAATATGGCGTCCGTGGAGCGGATCCGGTGCAATGGACGAAGGCATCGGCGGGCGTGGTGTACCATGCTTTCGGTGAGGCGGATCTGTTATGGCGGACGATGGCTTTCTATGAAGGGCCAGCGATGGGTGGACGAGGGATTCAGCGAAGGGCCTACACTGTGGTGGATGAGGGCACCGGTTAAGCAGATCCGGTATGGTGGACCATGATGGCGGTCAAGGAGATCTGGAGCGGTGGACAAGCCAGTCGCTGAAGCAGCTCTGGTGAAGTGGTGAGTTGGCAGTTGGGGGTTCCTGTTGGGGAATGTAGCAGAAATTCAAAATTTTCTACGCATCACCAAGATCAATCTTTGGAGATTCTAGCAACAAGAGAGAGAGGAGTGTATCTTCATACCCTTGAAGATCACGATGCGGAAGCATTACAAGAACGTGGATGATGGAGTCGTACTCGCGGCGATTCAAATCGCGGAAGATCCGATCTAGCGCCAAACGGACGGCGCCTCCGCGTTCACCACATGTACAGCCCGGGGACGTCTCCTCCTTCTTGATCCAGCAAAGGGAGAGGAGAAGTTGAGGGAGAGCTCCGGCAGCACGGGCGTGGTGGTGGTGGAGCTCGTGGTTCTCCAGCAGGGCTTCGCCGAGCACTACGGAGGAGGAGGAGGTGTTGGAGGAGGGAGAGGGTTGCGCCAGGGGAAGGGTGTGGCTGCCCTCCCACCCCCTCACTATATATAGGGGGAAGGGGAGAGGGGGCCGGCCCCTCTAGATGGATCTAGAGGAGGGGGCAGCAGCCAGGTGAAATCCTAGATGGGTTTGGGCGCCCCCACCCCTAGGAAACTTGCCCCCAAGCAGGGAGGGGCAGCTGCCCTAGGGGTGGTGCCCCCACCTCTCCAGGTTACATGAGATGGGGTGGGAGGGGCTCTCATCCCCTTAGTGGGCTGATGTGCCCCATGCCCTTGGCCCATAAGGCCCCCCAACGCTTGCCGGGGCCTCCGAAACCCCTTTCGGACACGCTAGTCATCACCTGGTACTTCCGGAACAATTCCGGACTCCAATACCCTTCGTCCAATATACCGATCTTCACCTCCAGACCATTTTGGAGCTCCTCGTCATGTCTGGGATCTCATCCGAGACTCCGAACAACCTTCGGTAACCACATACTATTTCCCATAACAATTCTAGCGTCACTGAACCTTAAGTGTGTAGACCCTACGGGTTCGGGAGCCATGCAGACATGACCGAGACACCTCTCCGGCCAATAACCAATAGCGGGAACTGGATACCCATATTGGCTCCCACATGTTCCACGGTGATCTCATCGGATGAACCACGATGTCGAGGATTCAGTCAATCTCGTATACAATTCCCTTTGTCTATAGGTATGTTACTTTCCCGAGATTAGATCGTCGGTATCCCAATACCTCGTTCAATCTCATTACCGGCAAGTCACTTTACTCGTCCGTAATGCATGATCCCGTGACTAACTACTTAGTTACATTGAGCTCATTATGATGATGCATTACCGAGTGGGCCCAAAGATACCTCTTTGTCATACGGAGTGACAAATCCCAGTCTCGATTCGTGCCAACCCAACAGACACTTTCGGAGATACATGTAGTGCACCTTTATAGCCACCCAGTTACGTTGTGACGCTTGGTACACCCAAAGCATTCCTACGGTATCCAGTAGTTGCACAATCTCATGGTCTAAGGAAATGATACTTGACATTAGAAAAGCTTTAGCAAACGAACTACACGATCTTGTGCTACGCTTAGGATTGGGTCTTGTCCATCACATCATTCTCCTAATGATGTGATCCCGTTATCAACGACATCCAATGTCCATGGTTAGGAAACCATAACCATCTATTGATCAATGAGCTAGTCAACTAGAGGCTTACTAGGGACATGTTGTGGTCTATGTATTCACACATGTATTACGGTTTCCAGTTAGTACAATTATAGCATGAACAATAGACAATTATCATGAACAAGGAAATATAATAATAACGATTTTAATATTGCCTCTAGGGCATATTTCCAACAGTCTCCCACTTGCACTAGAGTCAATAATCTAGTTCACATCATTATGTGATTGTAATGAATCCAACACCCATGGTGTTTGATCATATCTCACTTGTGAGAGAGGTTTATTAGTCAACGGATCTGAACCTTTTAGATCTGTGTGTGCTTTACAAATCTCTATGTCATCTTGTAGATGCAGCTTCGACGCGCTACTTGGAGCTATTCCAAATAACTGTTGTACTACATGAATCCGGTTTACTACTCAGAGTCATCCAGATTAGTGTCAAAGTTTGCATCGACGTAACCCTTTACGGTGAACTCTTTTACCACCTCCATAATCGAGAAAATTCCTCAGTCCACTAGTTAGTAAGGATAAATTTGACCGATGTCATGTGATCCATTCCTGGATCACTCTTATACCCCTTGACTGACCATGGCAAGGCACACTTCAGGTGCGGTACACAACATAGCATACTATAGAGCCTACATTTAAAGCATAGGGGACGACCTTCGTCCTTTCTCTCTCTTCTTCCGTGGTGAGATCTTGAGTCTTACTCAATACTCACACCTTATAACACAGCCAAGAACTCCTTCTTTGCCAATCTATTTTGAACTCTTTCAAAATCTTGTCACGGTATGTGTTCATTTGAAAGTACTATTAAGCGTTTTTGATCTATCCTTATAGATCTTGATGCTCAATGTTCAAGTAGCTTACTCCAGGTTTTCCATTGAAAAACACTTTTCAAACAACCCTATATGCTTTCCAGAAATTCTACATCATTTCCGATCAACAATATGTCAACAACATATACTCATCAGAAATTTTATAGTGCTCCCACTCACTTCTTTGGAAATACAAGTTTCTCATAAACTTTGTATAAACCCAAAATCTTTGATCATCTCATCAAAGCGTATATTCCAACTCCGAGATGCTTACTCCAGTCCTTAGAAGGATTGTTGGAGCTTTGCATACTTGTTAGCATCTTTTAGGATTGACAAAACCTTCTGGTTGTATCACATACAACCTTTCCTCAAGAAAATTGTCGAGGAAACAATGTTTTGACATCCTATCTGCAAGATTTCATAAATAATGCAGTAACTGCTAATACAATTCCAACAGACTCTTAGCATCGCTACGAGTGAGAAAGTCTCACCGTAGTCAACTCCTTGAACTTGTCGGAAAACATCTTAACGACAAGTCGAGCTTTCTTAATGGTGATACTTACCATCATTGTCCATCTTCCTTTTAAAATCCATCTGTACCCAACAGCCTTACGACCATCAAGTAGTTCTTCCAAAGTCTATACTTTGTTTTATACATGGATCCTCTCGGATTTTATGGCCTCGAGCCATTCGTCAGAATCCGGGCCCACCATCGCTTCTCCATAGCTCGTAGGTTCATTGTTGTCTAGCAACATGACCTCCAAGACAGGATTACGTACCACTCTGAAATAGTACGCATCCTTGTCGACCTACGAGTATTGGTAGTGACTTGATCTGAAGTTTCGTGATCACTATCATCAGCTTCCACTTCAATTGGTGTAGGTGCTACAGAAACGACTTCTGTGCCCTGCTACACACTGGTTGAAGTGATGGTTCAATAACCTCATCAAGTCTCCACCATCCTCCCACTCATTTCTTTCGAGAGAAACTTTTCCTCGAGAAAGGATCCGGTTCTAGAAACAATCACTTTTGCTTCCGGATCTGAATAGGAGGTATACCCAACTATTTTGGGTGTGCTATGAAGATGCATTTATCCGCTTTGGGTTCGAGCTTATCAGGCTAAAACTTTTCACATAAGCGTCGCAACCCCAAACTTTTAAGAAATGACAGCTTAGGTTTCTCTAAACCATAGTTCATATGGTGTCATCTCAACGGAATTACATGGTGCCCTATTTAAAGTGAATGTGGTTGTCTCTAATGCCTAACCCATAAACGATAGTGGTAATTCGATAAGAGACATCATGGTATGCACCATATCCAATAGGGTGCAGCTATGATGTTCGGACACACCATCACACTATGGTGTTCCAGGCGGTATTAGTTGTGAAACAATTTCCACAATGTCTTAATTGTGTACCAAACTCGCAACTCAGATATTCATCTCTATGATCATATCATAGACATTTTATCCTCTTGTCACGAAGATCTTCAACTTCACTCTGAAATTATTTGAACCTTTCAATAATTCAGACTTGTATTTCATCAAGTAAATATACTCAGCATCTACTCAAATCATTTGTGAAGTAAGAGCATAACATATTCACTGCGTGCCTCAGCACTCATTGGATTGCACACATCAAATGTATTACTTCCAACAAGTTGCTCTCTTGTTCCATCTCACTGAAAACAAGGCCTTTCAGTCATCTTGCCCATGTGGTATGATTTGCATGTCTCAAGTGATTCAAAATCAAGTGAGTCCAAATGATCCATCTGCATGGAGTTTCTTCATGCGTATATACCAATAGACATGGTTCGCATGTCTCAATCTTTTCAAAAAAATGAGTGAGTCCAAAGATCCATCAACATGGAGCTTCTTCATGCGTTTTATACCAATATGACTCAAATGGCAGTGCCACAAGTATGTGGTACTATCATTACTTTTGGTACGAACATGTGTATCACCACGATCGAGATTCAATAAACTAATTTTAGGTGCAAGACCATTGAAGGTATTATTCAAATAAACAGAGTAACCATTATTCTCCTTAAATGAATAACCGTATTGCGATAAACATAATCCAATCATGTCTATGCTCAACGCAAACACCAAATAACAATTATTTAGGTTTAACACCAATCTCGATGGTAGAGGGAGCATGCGATGCTTGATCACATCAACCTTGGAAACACTTCCAACACATATCGTCATCTCACCTTCAGCTAGTCTTTGTTTATTCCGTAGCTTTTTATTTCGAGTTACTAACACTTTGCAACCAAACCGGTATTTCAATACCCTGGTGCTACTAGGAGTACTAGTAAAGTACACATCATAATGTATATCCAATATACTTCTGTCGACCTTGCCAGCCTTCTCATTTACCAAGTATCTAGGGTAGTTCCGCTTCAGTGACCATTCCCCTTATTTCAGAAGCACTTAGTCTCGGGTTTGGGTTCAACCTTGGGTTTCCTCACTAGAGCAGCAACTGATTTGCCGTTTCATGAAGTATCCCTTCTTGCCCTTGCCCTTCTTGAAACTAGTGGTTTTACCAACCATCAACAATTGATGCTCCTATTTGATTTCTACTTTCGCGGTGTCGCGAATAGCTCAAGGATCATCATATCTATCCCTGATATATTATAGTTCATCACGAAGCTCTAGTAGCTTGGTGGCAGTGACTTTGGAGAACCATCACTATCTCATCTGGAAGATTAACTCCCACTCGATTCAAGCGATTGTAGTACTCAGACAATCTGAGCACATGCTCAACGATTGAGCTTTTCTCCTTAGTTTGCAGGCTTAAGAAACTTGTCAGAGGTCTCATACCTCTTGACGTGGGCACTAGCCTGAAATCCCAATTTCAGTCCTCGGAACATCTCATATGTTCTGCGACATTTCAAAACGTCTTTGGTGCCTCAATTCTAAACATTTAGCATTACGCACTGAACTATCATGTAGTCATCAAAACGTGTATGTCAGATGTTCGCAACATCCACAGACGACGCTCGAGGTTCAGCACACTGAGCGGTGCATTAAGGACATAATCCTTCTGCGCAGCAATGAGGACAATCCTCAGTTTACAGACCCAGTCCGCATAATTGCTACTGTCAACTCTCAACTAAATTTTCTCTAGGAACATATCTAAAACAATAGAACCAAAGTGTGAGCTACGACATAATTTGCAAAGACCTTTTTGACTATGTTCATGATAATTAAGTTCATCTAATCAAATTATTTAATGAACTCCCACTCAGATAGACATCCCTATAGTCACCTAAGTGATACATGATCCGAGTCAACTAGGCCATGTCCGATCATCACGTGAGACGGACTAGTCATCATCGGTGAACATCTTCATGTTGATCGTATCCACTATACGACTCATGTTCGACCTTTCGGTCTCTTGTGTTCCGAGGCCATGTCTGTACATGCTAGGCTCGTCAAGTCAACCTAAGTGTTTTGCATGTGTAAATCTGGCTTACACCCGTTGTATGCGAACGTTAGAATCTATCACACCCGATCATCACGTGGTGCTTCGAAACAATGAACTTTCGCAATGGTGCACAGTTAGGGGAACACTTTCTTGAAATTTTATGAGGGATCATCTTATTTATGCTACCGTCGTTCTAAGCAAATAAGATGTAAACATGACAAACATCACATGCAAATCATAGAGTGACATGATATGGCCAATATCATCTTGCGCCTTTAATCTCCATCTTCGAGGCGCGGCATGATCACCTTCGTCACCGGCATGACACCATGATCTCCATCATCGTGTCTTCATGAAGTTGTCTCGCCAACTATTACTTCTACTAATATGGCTAATGGTTAGCAATAAAGTAAAGTAATTACATGGCGTTCTGATTGACACGCAGGTCATACAATAAATTAAGACAACTCTTGTGGCTCCTGCCGGTTGGCATACTCATCGACATGCAAGTCGTGATTCCTATTACAAGAACATGATCAATCTCATACATCACATATCATTCATCACATTCTTTTGGCCATATCACATCACATAGCATACCCTGCAAAAACAAGTTAGACGTCCTCTAATTGTTGTTTCATGTTTTACGTGGCTGCTATGGGTTTCTAGCGAGAACGTTTCTTACCTACGCAAAAGCCACAAGGTGATATGCCAATTGCTATTTACCCTTCATAAGGACCCTTTTCATCGAATCCAATCCAACTAAAGTCTGAGAGACTGTCACCCGCTAGCCACCTTTATGCAACAAGTGCATGTCAGTGGGTGGAACCTGTCTCACGTAAGCATACGTGTAAGGTCGGTCCGGGCCGCTTCATCCCACAATACCGCCGAAACAAGATAGGACTAGTAACGCTAAGCAAATTGAACAAACCAACGCCCACAACTACTTGTGTTCTACTCGTGCATAGAATCTACGCAATAGACCTAGCTCATGATGCCACTGTTGGGGAATGTAGCAGAAATTCAAAATTTTCTATGCATCACCAAGATCAATCTATGGAGATTCTAGCACTAGAGAGAGGAGTGTATCTTCATACCCTTCAAGATCACGATGTGGAAGCGTTACAAGAACACGGGTGATGGAGTCGTACTCGCGGCGATTCAAATCGCGGAAGATCCGATCTAGCACCGAACGGACGGTGCCTTCGCGTTCAACACACGTACAGCCCGGGGACGTCTCCTCCTTCTTGATCCAGCAAGGGGAGAGGAGAAGTTGAGGGAGAGCTCCGGCAGCACAACGGCGTGGTGGTGGTGGAGCTCGTGGTTCTCCAGCAGGGCTTCGCCAAGCACTATGGAGGAGGAGGAGGTGTTGGAGGAGGGCGAGGGTTGTGCCAGGGGAAGGGTGTGGCTGCCCTCCCACCCCCTCACTATATATAGGGGGAAGGGGAGAGGAGGCCGGCCCCTCTAGATGGATCTAGAGGAGGGGCGGTGGCCAGGTGAAACCCTAGATGGGTTTGGGCGCCCCCACCCCTAGGAAACTTGCCCCCCAAGCCGGGAGGGGCGGCTGCCTAGGGGTGGCGCCCCCACCTCTCCATGTTACGTGAGATGGGGTGGGAGGGGCGCTCAGCCCCTTAGTGGGCTGATGTGCCCCATCCCCTTGGCCCATAAGGCCCCCCAACGCTTGCCGGGGCCTCCGAAACCCCTTTCGGACACGCTAGTCATCACCTGGTACTTCTGGAACAATTCCGGAGTCCAATACCCTTCATCCAATATACCGATCTTCACCTTCGGACCATTCCGGAGCTCCTCTCATGTCCGGGATCTCATCTGGGACTCCGAACAACCTTCGTAACCACATACTATTTCCCATAACAACTCTAGCGTCACCGACCTTAAGTGTGTAGACCCTACAGGGTTCGAGAACCATGCAGACATGACCGAGACACCTCTCCGGCCAATAACCAATACCGGGATCTGGATACCCATATTGGCTCCCACATGTTCCACGATGATCTCATCGGATGAACCACAATGTCGAGGATTCAGTCAATCACGTATACAATTCCCTTTGTCTATCGGTATGTTACTTGCCCGAGATTCGATCGTCGGTATCCCAATACCTTGTTCAATCTCGTTAGTGGCAAGTCACTTTACTCGTTCCGTAATGCATGATCCCGTGACTAACTACTTAGTCACATTGAGCTCATTATGATGATGCATTACCGAGTGGGCCCAGAGATACCTCTCCGTCATACGGAGTGACAAATCCCAGTCTCGATTCGTGCCAACCCAACAGACACTTTCGGAGATACCTGTAGTGCACCTTTATAGCCACCCAGTTACGTTGTGACGTTTGGTACACCCAAAGCATTCCTACGGTATCCGGGAGTTGCACAATCTCATGGTCTAAGGAAATGATACTTGACATTAGAAAAGCTTTAGCAAACGAACTACACGATCTTGTGCTATGCTTAGGATTGGGTCTTGTCCATCACATCATTCTCCTAATGATGTGATCCCGTTATCAATGACATCCAATGTCCATGGTCAGGAAACCATAACCATCTATTGATCAACGAGCTAGTCAACTAGAGGCTCACTAGGGACATGTTGTGGTCTATGTATTCACACATGTATTACGGTTTCCAGTTCATACAATTATAGCATGAACAATAGAAAATTATCATGAACAAGGAAATATAATAATAACCATTTTATTATTGCCTCTAGGGCATATTTCCAACAGTTCCAAGGTGTGGAAGGTAGATCCGGTGGGGTGTGAGGTCCACTACTGCGGCGGAGGACTAGATTCAGCGGCTTGCCGTTGTTGGGGTGGTCGGGGAGGGGAAGGGGAGGGGCTCTGGGGAAGAATGTTGGGGGAAAGGAGGGGAAAACAATGGAGTTACCAAAGCAGCCCTTTTCTGTTCATGTTGCAGGTGTAAAACAGGAATATCGCAGGGCTAAACTTTCGGGCGCGAGATATTTTGATGTGAGCGGGAAGTTTGAAAGCTTTTGGTGCCTGAAATTAAGTGTTCTGCTCTTGTACCGCCGACTATGGTATCATGGCTGATAATTTATTTGTTTTGCACGCAAAAAAGTGCAAGTTTTGAAAATCAATGTCTCCAACTCGAAACTTAGATTGTCCATTCAATTCAAATATGGATCATTGAGCTAGTACAAGCAAGTACCATCATACGGTCCAATGCAAATGAAATTCAAATGTGTTTATCCTAAATATGATGACAAAAGCAAAAATGTGTATGTGTATGAATAAAGTGAATGATTATAAAGTTTGAACATGCCCATATGTGTATATCTCTAGGTTTGATATATGAATTTGAAATCACGAAATCCCGGCTTAAAAAATGTACATCCGTTTAAATGAATTACAAAATCTAATGATGGAGTCAAATTCCAAAATTCCAATCTTAGGTTTGTAATTCTTGTACTTCAAGGTATATCACGCATGTCCAAAAGTATCTTTATCTCATAGTACAAACTATGAAACAAATTGATCAACCATGAGTGCACACACTATTGACCATACATATCTCAATTACGCTAAAGTCCCTCAAATATAGACACCTCACTCTTTATCTAAAGCCAACCCCCCCCCCCCGTCCCCCACCCCCACACACAAGTCGTTCTCTCCCCCAGACATGAACACACGAGCACATTAACACCCCCCTCTCTTCTAAAGTCCGAACCCAAATATAGGTCTCTATCACTTTGTCTCTCGGGCATGCACACATCTCTTCCCCCACTCTCTAGGTCTCCGACATCTCTCTTGCGCAAGCACACACACTATGTAGAGTGTATCTTTCCCATACACACAAAAAGTCGCCCCAAACATCTATGTTCCTAGTTATCTGGTTCTCACACACTCACCTCACACACCATCCCCATTACAAACAAGCACACTTTGTATCCTTGTGGACCACTCTCCTCTTTCTATCTCTCCCACATGTGGACCCGCCCCGGCTCCTTCCCTATATACATATATGCCGTGACTCTTTCCATAGCTCCTTAATGTATCATCATTCTCAATCTCGCACGTTGTTCTCTACGCCATCTATTCTAGATCTCTCATGAGGTCCCTATCACACACGCAATGACTCGCTTCCCTTGCGTCTCCGGCCAGTTTTGAACAACATCAACATTGTCTCCCTATCTATACGCCACTTTTGCACACAAATGACCCCTCCCCCCCCCCCGCTCTCTCTCTCTCTCCCTCTCTCCCTCTCTCCCTCTCTCCCTCTCTCCCTCCCTCTCTCCCTCTCTCTCTCTCTCTTTCTCTCCCTCCCTCTCTCTCTCTCTCTCTCTCTCTCTCTTTCTCCCTCTCTCTCCCTCTCTCTCTCTCTCTCTCTCTCTCTCTCTCTCTCTCTCTCTCGCTCTCACACCCCTCTCCCACACACACTTGATGTATCTTCCAAACAGTCTGCTCCCCGCCTGCACCCATGCTATCCCTCTACTACACATGCCTTTGTCTCTCTTTAACACACATGTCACACCATTCCCTTCCCTATACTAGGTTTACATCATTAGTGGTCTCTCTACTCCACATACACACACTCCCTCTCACACACAAACGCGCGCACAAACACCCATCTATCTGGATCCTTCTTTTAAGACACACACCCTTGCATATTCTCTCTAGCTCTAGGTATGTATATATCCCCCATCTCTCTAGCTCATATGCACACTGAAATTCTCCATCTCTCTAACTCACACATCTCTCCCCATGTCCGCATGTGTATCTCACACACTCACTCTCTTATTATGGCTATGGGTCTCCATGTTACACAACACAAAGCCCCATGTACATGTCTCTCTCTATCCTCCACACACAGAGACACAAACAATCTCTTATCATTGCCTCAGTCTCTACATATCACACACGCACACAATCTCTCTCTGTCGCACACACGCTCAACAAAGGTTTTCCCGTGAATATCTCACTATCTATTCATCAACAGTCGTGGCAGTACGGCGAACACGAGACATGAAAAATAATAATCTATACATGCGTAGACCACCTAGTTTGACTACTAGGATTAGAGCAAGCCGAAAGCGCGCCGCTGTCACCCCCTGCTTATCGGCGACGGGAAAACCTTTGTTTTACACAGTCGAGAAGTCATTGTGCTAAGGCCCCACATGCTGAGCCATTGAATAGAATGTAGATCCAAGTTTACGGAAAAAAGTATCGATATTACGTTTGTATCTCCATACTTATATTTCTTCTCTTATAAAAAAACCGAGTTGGTGACGATGGTACGCGTGTCATCTTGCAATATAGACCGTCTGATCTATATCTGACGGATAGAAACTAAACTAAAAGATACCCGCACCTCTCTCCACATTTGAAGACAAGGCCTTCCCTCGTTCATCCTTATCTCCAACAACCTCATTATTGAGCAATTAAAAAAGGAAGCCTCTGGAACAAACTGGCATGGTGTTCGTTGCTGGTGTCGCCCATCCCCATGCCTCCACTCAGTCCGACCACCAATCACCACCACGCCCCACTCCTATTCAGCTTATCTCCTCTTTCTCGAGATATCATTAGTTTCTACACATAGGATTACTCCCGCATGGGTCAATCACAACAGGTGTTTTATAAAAAAAATGCATCTTGATGTTCCGTGCAATGCACGGACATCTTGCTAGTACTCCTA